>NW_028174007.1:0-21544 GCF_963971535.1 Notolepis coatsorum | reverse complement strand
CGAGGACATGATGTGCCATGATATGAAGGGATTATGCAAATCCAGGAATAAATTGCCTCTCCACATACAATCTGCTTTGCTAATAATAAATAAAGAATAATATTGCGTTCGTAATTGCAGAATAACAATAATGTGTGTAAAACACAGCAGTGCAAAACAATTCATGGTGTCTGATGTAAGCAAACTGATGCCAGAGTGAATTCAGATGAATAGTGAGATTTGACTCATCCTACCTGGTCAGCAACACTGTTGTAAACCTATACTAGATGTATCTAGTATACTATTGTATAATAACACTCTTTATATCACCCCAGAGACACCATACCAGAGGTAGTCTAATATACTATTGTATATAACCCCAGAGACACCATACCAGAGGTAGTCTAATATACTATTGTATATAACCCCAGAGACACCATACCAGAGGTAGTCTAATATACTATTGTATATAACCCCAGATACACCATACCAGAGGTAGTCTGGCTATCAAGCCAGCTATGGGCTACAGGTTGGGCAGCGGGTGCTATTTATACCCACGATTAATCTTGAGCCGAACTACATGAACATTACACGGTTTCTCAGTGCGTCTCTAGCCAACCAGACCAATCATGAAAGAGGATCCACCCAGGCCGTGGTGTGAGAGTCATTTATAACATTATATAATAAACACATGTTGATTATTACACAACAGTTTACGTAATATGACACATTACATAACATATAACATATATATACCTCTCTACCCCCTGATCACTGGCACTTTGTTCTGAGGTATGCAGCCTGTGACTTTGAGGTCACAGAAGCTCTTATGTTGTTATATACAATTATTATATAACAACATAAGAGCTTCTGTGACCTGAATGTGATCAGTGTAGTAGAGAGGTCATCTGGTCGCCGAAGTGTCCGTGAGCAACGCACTTAACCCCCTCACTGCTCCTCGAAGAGCGGGTCGGCACCTCGCACCTCGCCTCCGCCGTCGCTGGGTGGATGTGTGAGTGAACGCGAGGCGTAAAGCGATTTGGATAAGAGCTGCTGTATGAATGCAGTCCATTTACCACGATGTTCCGCCAAGAAGAGCGGGTTCACGATGTCACGGCAGGGAGAGGCGTCGAGAGACAGCTGTGTGTTTGTGAGCGAGCCTCCAGCGCTGGAGGCCGTTAGCATCACATGCCGTTAGCATCACAGGCCGTTAGCATCACAGGCCGTTAGCATCACAGGCCGTTAGCATCACAGGCCGTTAGCATCACAGGCCGTTAGCATCACAGGCCGTTAGCATCACAGGCCGTTAGCATCACAGGCCGTTAGCATCACAGCCGTTAGCTCACCAGGCCGTTAGCATCACAGGCCGTTAGCATCACAAGCTGACTAGGAAACAATCACACTACAATACAGAGAAGCGGCCGAGACAGACTTTCAACGTTTCAAAGGAACTCATTCATGTTTGGTCGTACCTTTTTTTGTTGTTAAAATCCCAACATTGTCTTCTTTCATCTTTTTTTTTTAACTCTGTCTATTCTATTTTATTATTTTTTATTACCGAATGAAACCGTAAACAGAGAGGCCTATTGCGATGTTAGATCCTGATGTGAAACACTGTGATTTACCTCACCTTGCTACCTCTCTATCTTTTTTATCCTCGCTTATGCCTGTATTTCTTCCTGCTGTAAAGCACACTGTAATTTCTGTATGAAAAAGTGCTATACGAATAAAGTTATTATTATTATTCTTTGAATTGAAGTCGTTGAATTTTAAGAGAATACGTTTGAACAGGCTTTGTGTTTCGAACGAATCCGTGTCTCCCTCATTTACCTGCTCCTTAAGAGTCACTTATTATAGTTTCATTGATTTATATTTTTTAATCATGCTATTTATATCATAGCAGAATGTCTGTTTGTATACCTAGACATACTTCAGCCAGTACCACATACTCATTTTGACACGTGTCTGTGTTTGTATACAAAAAAAAGCATTTTAAAAAACGTCCAATAATTACGTAGAACTGAAGCGTAAAGGATTGACCTCAACGTATGGGCGGCTACGTGGCGTAGTGGGCAAGGCGCTCACCACGAAATCTGGAGACGCTGGGCTTGCCTGTTCGAGCCCAGCACTCCACATTTGCTTTCAGTTTAGCTGGTCGTCCGTACTAATACACATTGGCCGTATTAGGGGGTGGGAAACTGATGGGTGGGGATCGGGCGTTGTGGACAGCGACTCCTACAGGTCGGTTGGTGCGCCTGCGCAGTAGAATCAGGAAGTGTCGGGGGCAGCGTGAGCCTCCCACGCGTTACTCCTCGACACTGAGAGATCGAGCTGCGCAGGTGAAAAGATGCGACTGCTGTTACCTCAAGTACCGGAGGGGACTTGTGCTATGTATGACTTAGTCCACATTGCAGCCGGCTTGTGGGAGGCAAGAAACAGCGTTTGTGAGGGTTGAATTGGATGATACGAAATTGGGATGGGAGAAAAATATATAGAAAAATGGGAGAAAAAGTGGATCAAAAAAAAAAAAGGATTGACCTCAACGTAGAATCTGTAATGTTGACCAACAGCGACCTCAAGGCAAAATATTTGTGGGGATTGGGGGGGATGAGACCCCTATCGCTATTTCCGGCCACATCTCATAAATTCACAGTTACTATTCACATAGTTGAAGGTGCTATAGATAGCATTCAGCCACTAGATGTCGCACTAGAGCACCAGCATGTCATTTATCCAATCATGTGCATTTCACGTGGGGAAATGGAAAAGTAGGGAGGGGTTACATTAATTTTGGACCCGCAAAACACTTTTTAATTATAATTGATGAATCAATCAGTACTTTTTTGGGGGGGTACTCTTCTTCCACACCTTTCTAAAAAGCTCTGTGAATGTATTATTATTTTATTTTATTTTATTTGTTTATTAATTTATTTTAAATTATTACTTTACATAAAACATTGATCTATAGCATATTTATATTTAAAATATACATACGTTACTAAACTCCAACCCACACATCAGACCAACAGAGCAAAAACAAACACTAGTGGATAGGGCCGCTAGTGTAGGGGATTACATTATGACAGTAATCCGGTTACATAAAAAAGGTCACGGTAATCAATTTGGGTGACAGAGAAAACACATGAATCAGACTTTCACTTTCATGGGGGAGTGGCTACTTATTAGACGACTTGAGACCCTATTTGAGGGAACAGCCGAGGGCAGCTAGACATTATAATTATACACATCATGACATAATGGTTTTCTGTCTCTCCCTCTGCCTCCCCCTGTCTCTCTGTCTCTCTGTCTCTCTGTCTCTCTCCCTCTCTCTTCTCGTTCTCTGTGTATTTATTCCTGTCTCTCCCTCTGCCTCCCCCTGTCTCTCTGTCTTTCTCTCTTTCTCTCTGTCTCTCTATCCACCTCCTCTTTCTCTCTGTCTTTCTCTCTTTCTCTGGGTCTCTCTCTGTTCTTTCTCCACCTCCTCCCTCTTTCTCTACGTATCTCTCTCAACCTCCCCTATCTCTCTCTGTCTATCTCTCTCCATCTCCTCTATCTGTGTCTCTATATGTCTCTTGATCCACCTCTTCTCTCTCTCCACATCCTCTCTCTCTCTCTCTCTCTCTCTCTCTCTCTCTCTCTCTCTCTCTCTCTCTCTCTCTCTCTCTCTCTCTCTCTCTCTCTCTCTCTCTCTCTCTCTTATCTCTACCAGCCAGCCTCTGCCCCGGTCTCTTTTATTTATTTGTTCTAACAGCAATATTTCACTGCTGCCTCTTCGAATGACAGAGGAAAGAGAGAGAGACAGAGAAATAGAGAGAGAGAGAGAGAGAGAGAGAGAGAGAGAGAGAGAGAGAGAGAGAGAGAGAGAGAGAAAGAGAGAGAGAGAGAGAGAGACAGAGAGATACACAGAGAGATAGCGAGACAGATAGAGAGATAGAGATAGACAGAGACATGTATATATACAGATAAAGAGAGATAGAGAGAGAGAGAGAGAGAGAGAGAGAGAGAGAGAGAGAGAGACACAGAGAGAGAGAGAGACAGAGAGAGAGATAGACAGATACAGAGAGATAGAGATAGAGAGAGACAGAGAGATACAGATAAAGAGAGCGCTAGAGAGAGAGAGATAGAGAGTGAGAGAGAGAGAGAGAGAGAGAGAGAGAGAGAGAAGATACAGAAGGAAAGAGCAACAGTATGAGAGATAGAAGAAATAAATGAAAAGAGAGAGCGTGAGGGAGAGAGAGACCATGAGATAAAATTGGGGAATAGCAACATGTAGAATTACGTCATGCCAATAAAGCCATTTGAATTGAATTGAATTGAATTGAATTGAATTGAATATAGAGAGAGAGGCAGATAGAGAGAGGGCGAGAGACAATCTGAGCTGAATAACATGAGAGAAGGAAAGAAAATCAGAACGAGAGAGACAGAGGGTGAGGATGATGAAGGTGTAAAGGCAGAGAGACAGAGGGTGAGGATGATGAAGGTGTAAAGGCAGAGAGACAGATGGTGAGGATGATGATGATGATGAAGGTGTAAAGGCAGAGATACAGAGGGTGAGGATGATGAAGGTGTAAAGGCAGAGATACAGAGGGTGAGGATGATGAAGGTGTAAAGGCAGAGAGACAGAGGGTGAGGATGATGATGATGATGATGATGATGATGATGATGATGATGATGATAATGATGATGATGATGATGATGATGATGATGATGATGATGATGATGATGATGATGAAGGTGTAAAGGCAGAGAGACAGAGGGTGAGGATGATGATGATGATGATGATGATGATGATGATGATGATGATGATGATGATGATGATGATGATGATGATGATGATGATGATGATGCAGGTGTAAAGGCAGACAGAGGGAACACTACAGAGGCCTTTGTAAATCTCTTCATGTTGAAAGTGTGTGCCTTCCCTGGTATTTCTGCTGACTGAGGGCGTGTGCATCTGAATACAGAGGACATACATATGGATGAAGATCGTCCTCCGTCTCCACTTTGAACTGAAAGCAGGAATACTCCCATTCCGACTACTGCTACTGGGAGGGGGATGAATACTGATCCCTCATTGAAAATAACAAGAGATGTATTGAAATGACCTTTTTGAATCGATAAATTATTGATGAATTTGTCATCATTTATGTATGGCTGTCTCAGACTAAAATAAATTCTTGGTCAAATATAGAAAGATGTAGAAAGAGTGTTTGAATTTAGATTTCTGGGTGTGACAATGGATGACAATTTGACGAGGGCAGCTTTTAATGGAAATCTCACATAGCAGTAAAAAAATAACAAAGGTGTCTATGAATATTTCAGGTTTTAACAAAGTTCGTATTAGACTACAAGGCAATGCAAATTCTGTATACACGTAGTTCACATATTTTGCCATATTTGAGTAACTGTGTAGAAGTGTGGGGCAACAGGTACACCTTCATATTCTATCACACCAGTGCTTTATTGTTCTTATTTCTATTATTATTTTAACTTTAATTTGTCTTAAACACTTTAGTATTTATTAAGACAAATTATGCATATATACATACCAATTATTAACTTCTTCTATTATCCACCCTTATTACATGGCGTTTTCACATTCGCCGAAATGCTTGCTTGTGATTGGTCAATAGCGCTCGGCAGATGTCCGTTATTACTCGATAACGGACCTCTGCCGAACAATAATGACCGCTGTGCGCAGCTGTTCGCAATCAAGCCCACTGACACACTGCATCAGTGCAGCCAATCAGACACACCTGCCGGCTGACAGCGGAGCCAGAACAGAACTGCGTCTGCATTTGATCTCGTCTTGTCGATGTAAAATGAATTAGGTATATTGTTAGTAAGTTAGCCATGTAATAAGCGGGATAATGTATAGCTAAGCTATACTCGATCATTGTCGCAAAATAATTGACCTTTACTGACGTTTAAAACACCTCTGCAAGGCGCCTCTGTATTTTAAACTCCGTGTCGGTCAATTATTTTGCGATAATGACCTCGTAGCTATACATTAACCCTTACTTCTATCATCCACAGCTACACCCATATTATCACCGACACCCTGATGGGGGGGATCCCCTTTGGATCTGAGGTTTCTCCCTGTTTTCCCCGTATTGCTGGGTTTAAGTTTATCTGGATCCCCATTAGCTGTTACAAATGGCAACAGCTACTCTTCCTGGGGTCCACACAAAACAATAAATACAAACAAACAACATAATTAAAAATAAAAACAACAATAACAAACATACGAAACAATATACATAACATAATCAAACACAATTCACCCCCCCCACACACCCACACACACACCCATCCAACCCAACCCACCTCATTACATTAGCATTATACCAAAAAATTTCAAAATGACTAGTCAAATAATTAAATGTTATATATCAAGCATTGTGCCTGTACCCAAAAGTAAATTTTTTTTTTCTTTGAGTAATTTCATATAGCAACCTATTCCACTGTGAGCTGGCCCTATACATAGCAGTTATTTTCATTGCATTTGATCTCGGTAGAGGAATTGAAACATGACCCCTGGTAACTTGTCTTGTCCTGTGCTCATGTCTGTCTTGAGAAAAGGTTATTCTTGATTACAGGCAGCTTGGTTGTTTAGACAGTTATATTCCTGAATAGTGTTAGTAGGCTGCGCAAGATCACTATGCATTTGGTCTACAACTGTTCTCGTAGAACACCCTGGGAGTTGTTCCTTATCCCACCAGAAATGTTGAATAAACTACAGAAAATGGCTTAGCAGCATCCGTACACCTTTGTCCTCTTTAAGCCAGAGCGGTCCGGTACAAGATTGATATCACGCCATTAATCGATCAATACAGAACGTATTCATTAAATGTTGCATTTCTTTTTCAAATGTAGCCAAGAGTAAACACCCTAACCCTGTCAAAACAGCTAGTCAAAGTGTATATTTTCAGCACTACGTTTGTTTACCAATGATTTTAACCCTCGAGTCAACCTTTAAAAAAATCACACCTTTAGCCCTTTGCCGAAAACTGCAATCTTAGTAATCTCATTTCTTTTTCATGTATTGTTGCAATTTTTTTTCATGAATATCATTATTAACTTCAGTCCTCACCATACATATAGAATATTTATTCATTTTCAGGATTTTAACTATTTTCTTATTAGGGTTAGGGTTAGAGGGGTAATAACCCCCTAACCCTAACGTGTTCATTTCTGCGACTATAGGGTGGACGGTGTGACACATTTATGCCGTGCGCTTAATAGTGATTTTTGAAAGAATTTCCTGGCATATACATAAAATATAGCCAACGCTATCCTCACACACACACATGAAAAAAAGGATATTTGCCGATAATTGCCACAAGGGTGACTGGAGAGTTAAGAATATGAGGATCTATGAACGGAGAGGGTGAAAGAGAGAGCATTGAAAAACAAACCTCGTCAGACGCCGGCGGTGTCGCACTGGGACCTCCACCAGAAGGACGTGTGATCGTGTACAGTGTCGTCCTCCAGACTCACAGCACTTCCTGTGGCTTCCCCTCCTTTTCAGAAGGTACCCCGCTAGGATAACTGTCTCTGTGATGAAGATGAGAGAACGCAGCACTCGAGACGCTATCCTAAGCGCTCAGATCCGCTGCCCTGGTGTGTACTGAGATGCTATGCTGTGTGAGCATATCGCTGCCTCACTGTTAACAGAAACATCACCATTTGTTATGTTGCCCGCAGTGACGTCAAATAGTTCCTTTTCCTCTCCCGGTTTACTTCCTCCTCTGTTTACATCTGGCATACTGCTGTCTTTCACCGGCAAGGAAAGGTTGAAAGATGTATACGGAGTATTTTAACACAGCAACGTGCGGTTTGATTTCAGGCAAGTTTGCCTCCGATAGCCCTCTTCACACGCTCAAAAGTAACCTGTCCTGTCTTGTTCTCTTCACACGCTCAAAAGTAACCTGTCCTGTCTTGTTCTCTTCACACGCTCAAAAGTAACCTGGCCTGTCTTGTTCTCTTCACACGCTCAAAAGTAACCTGTCCTGTCTTGTTCTCTTCACACGCTCAACAGTAACCTGTCCTGTCTTGTTCTCTTCACACGCTCAAAAGTAACCTGGCCTGTCTTGTTCTCTTCACACGCTCAAAAGTAACCTGTCCTGTCTTGTTCTCTTCACACGCGCAAAAGTAACCTGTCCTGTCTTGTTCTCTTCACACGCGCAAAAGTAACCTGGCATGTCTCGTTTTCTTCACACGCTCAACAGTAACCTGTCCTGTCTTGTTCTCTTCACACGCTCAAAAGTAACCTGGCCGGTCTCGTCCTCTCTCCCTCTCTCTCTGCAGCCGCCTCAGACTCCTCCCCGGGCGCGGGAGGCTCGGCCGGCTTCGTGGACTTCACCTTCACCCAGGAGCCTGTGGACGTGGTCACGGTGCGCGGCGGGGTCCTACAGCTGGACTGCCAGGCGCGCTCCGACGCGGGGACCCCCGCCATCACCTGGCGCAAGGACGGGGTCCTCCTGAGCACCGTGGTGGACGAGAGGAGGAGGCAGCTGGCCAACGGCTCGCTGGTGGTCCAGAACGTGGTCCACTCCCGGCACCACCGGCCCGACGAGGGAAGCTACCAGTGTGTGGCCTCGCTGGACGGCCTCGGCGCCATCGTGAGCCGCACCGCCAAGGTCATCGTGTCAGGTACGTTTTACATCTGTAGTGTCCAGGGGTGTAACCGTAGGTACCTCGGTTTTGAAGTCACGGTTCGGTACAGGTTTTCGGTACAGTGGGGGAAAGTTTGGCTTTCCATGTTCCACTCGGGGGTGATGTAGTGGGCAGTAACTAATTGTACTTGTAGGGCTGTCAACGAATATTCTATATTTAAATTAATAATCGACTTGTAAAACAAATAAAATAATAATAATAATAATAATAATAATATTAGATTGTGAAAAAAAACAGCCCCCGGTGGGCGGCCATTAGTGGTAAACTTACCATTATATTTGTTCGGTAAGGTACGGTACACACTGAAACGGTTCGGTACGGATAGGTGTACCTTTATACCCCTGTCAGGTATGCTGTGTTTTACACCTGTAGTGTCAGGTACGCTGTGTTTTACACCTGTAGTGTCAGGTACGCTGTGTTTTACATCTGTAGTGTCAGGTACGCTGTGTTTTACACCTGTAGTGTCAGGTACGCTGTGTTTTACATCTGTAGTGTCAGGTACGGCTGTGTTTTACATCTGTAGTGTCAGGTATGCTGTGTTTTACACCTGTAGTGTCAGGTAGGGCTGTGTTTTATGAATGAATGAATGAATGACCTTTATTTATATAGCACCCTTCACAGCACGAATGCACAGGGTGCTTTACACTACAGCTTAATATAAAAACACAATAAAAACAAAATCAGAAATAAATGACAACAACAACAAACAGCAGTTAAAAACAGTGAAACCATCTGTAGTGTCAGGTAGGCTGGGTTTTACATCTGTAGTGTCAGGTAGGGCTGTGTTTTACATCTGTAGTGTCAGGTACGCTGTGTTTTACATCTGTAGTGTCAGGTACGGCTGTGTTTTACATCTGTAGTGTCAGGTAGGGCTGTGTTTTACATCTGTAGTGTCAGGTAGGGCTGTGTTTTACATCTGTAGTGTCAGGTACGCTGTGTTTTACATCTGTAGTGTCAGGTACGCTGTGTTTTACATCTGTAGTGTCAGGTAGGGCTGTGTTTTACACCTGTAGTGTCAGGTACGGCTGTGTTTTACATCCGTAGTGTCAGGTATGACTGTGTTTTACACCTGTAGTGTCAGGTAGGGCTGTGTTTTATACCTGTAGTGTCAGGTAGGGCTGTGTTTTACACCTGTAGTGTCATGTAGGGCTGTGTTTTACACCTGTAGTGTCATGTAGGGCTGTGTTTTACATCTGTAGTGTCAGGTAGGACTGTGTTTTACACCTGTAGTGTCATGTAGGGCTGTGTTTTACACCTGTAGTGTCATGTAGGGCTGTGTTTTACACCTGTAGTGTCAGGTAGGGCTGTGTTTTACACCTGTAGTGTCAGGTAGGCTGTGTTTTACATCTGTAGTGTCAGGTAGGGCTGTGTTTTACATCCGTAGTGTCATGTAGGGCTGTGTTTTACATCTGTAGTGTCAGGTAGGGCTGTGTTTTACATCTGTAGTGTCAGGTAGGGCTGTGTTTTACATCTGTAGTGTCAGGTAGGGCTGTGTTTTACACCTGTAGTGTCAGGTAGACTGTGTTTTACATCTGTAGTGTCAGGTAGGGCTGTGTTTTACATCTGTAGTGTCAGGTAGGGCTGTGTTTTACACCTGTAGTGTCAGGTAGGGCTGTGTTTTACACCTGTAGTGTCAGGTAGGGCTGTGTTTTACATCTGTAGTGTCAGGTAGGGCTGTGTTTTACATCTGTAGTGTCAGGTAGGGCTGTGTTTTACACCTGTAGTGTCAGGTACGGCTGTGTTTTACACCTGTAGTGTCAGGTAGGGCTGTGTTTTACATCTGTAGTGTCAGGTACGGCTGTGTTTTACACCTGTAGTGTCAGGTACGACTGTGCTTTACACCTGTAGTGTCAGGTAGGGCTGTGTTTTACATCTGTAGTGTCAGGTACGCTGTGTTTTACATCTGTAGTGTCAGGTAGGGCTGTGTTTTACATCTGTAGTGTCAGGTAGGGCTGTGTTTTACATCTGTAGTGTCAGGTACGGCTGTGTTTTACACCTGTAGTGTCAGGTACGACTGTGTTTTACACCTGTAGTGTCAGGTAGGGCTGTGTTTTACACCTGTAGTGTCAGGTAGGGCTGTGTTTTACACCTGTAGTGTCAGGTACGGCTGTGTTTTACATCTGTAGTGTCAGGTACGGCTGTGTTTTACATCTGTAGTGTCAGGTACGCTGTGTTTTACACCTGTAGTGTCAGGTAGGGCTGTGTTTTACATCTGTAGTGTCAGGTACGCTGTGTTTTACACCTGTAGTGTCAGGTAGGGCTGTGTTTTACATCTGTAGTGTCAGGTAGGACTGTGTTTTACACCTGTAGTGTCAGGTAGGGCTGTGTTTTACACCTGTAGTGTCAGGTAGGGCTGTGTTTTACATCTGTAGTGTCAGGTATGGCTGTGTTTTACATCTGTAGTGTCAGGTAGGACTGTGTTTTACATCCGTAGTGTCATGTAGGGCTGTGTTTTACATCTGTAGTGTCAGGTAGGCTGTGTTTTACACCTGTAGTGTCAGGTAGGGCTGTGTTTTACATCTGTAGTGTCAGGTAGGGCTGTGTTTTACATCTGTAGTGTCAGGTAGGGCTGTGTTTTACATCTGTAGTGTCAGGTAGGCTGTGTTTTACACCTGTAGTGTCAGGTAGGGCTGTGTTTTACACCTGTAGTGTCAGGTAGGGCTGTGTTTTACATCTGTAGTGTCAGGTAGGCTGTGTTTTACATCTGTAGTGTCAGGTAGGGCTGTGTTTTACACCTGTAGTGTCAGGTAGGGCTGTGTTTTACATCTGTAGTGTCAGGTAGGGCTGTGTTTTACACCTGTAGTGTCAGGTAGGGCTGTGTTTTACACCTGTAGTGTCAGGTAGGGCTGTGTTTTACATCTGTAGTGTCAGGTAGGGCTGTGTTTTACATCTGTAGTGTCAGGTAGGGCTGTGTTTTACACCTGTAGTGTCAGGTACGCTGTGTTTTACACCTGTAGTGTCAGGTACGGCTGTGTTTTACATCTGTAGTGTCAGGTACGGCTGTGTTTTACATCTGTAGTGTCAGGTACGCTGTGTTTTACATCTGTAGTGTCATGTAGGCTGTGTTTTACATCTGTAGTGTCAGGTAGGACTGTGTTTTACATCTGTAGTGTCAGGTAGGGCTGTGTTTTACATCTGTAGTGTCAGGTACGCTGTGTTTTACATCTGTAGTGTCAGGTAGGGCTGTGTTTTACATCTGTAGTGTCAGGTATGGCTGTGTTTTACACCTGTAGTGTCAGGTAGGACTGTGTTTTACATCTGTAGTGTCAGGTATGGCTGTGTTTTACACCTGTAGTGTCAGGTAGGGCTGTGTTTTACATCTGTAGTGTCAGGTACGGCTGTGTTTTACACCTGTAGTGTCAGGTACGACTGTGTTTTACACCTGTAGTGTCAGGTAGGGCTGTGTTTTACATCTGTAGTGTCAGGTACGGCTGTGTTTTACATCTGTAGTGTCAGGTACGCTGTGTTTTACACCTGTAGTGTCAGGTACGGCTGTGTTTTACACCTGTAGTGTCAGGTAGGCTGTGTTTTACATCTGTAGTGTCAGGTAGGCTGTGTTTTACATCTGTAGTGTCAGGTAGGGCTGTGTTTTACACCTGTAGTGTCAGGTAGGGCTGTGTTTTACATCTGTAGTGTCAGGTAGGCTGTGTTTTACATCTGTAGTGTCAGGTAGGGCTGTGTTTTACACCTGTAGTGTCAGGTAGGGCTGTGTTTTACATCCGTAGTGTCAGGTAGGGCTGTGTTTTATATCTGTAGTGTCAGGTAGGCTGTGTTTTACATCTGTAGTGTCAGGTAGGCTGTGTTTTACATCTGTAGTGTCAGGTAGGGCTGTGTTTTACATCTGTAGTGTCAGGTACGGCTGTGTTTTACATCCGTAGTGTCAGGTAGGGCTGTGTTTTACATCTGTAGTGTCAGGTAGGGCTGTGTTTTACACCTGTAGTGTCAGGTACGGCTGTGTTTTACATCCGTAGTGTCAGGTAGGCTGTGTTTTACATCTGTAGTGTCAGGTAGGGCTGTGTTTTACACCTGTAGTGTCAGGTACGGCTGTGTTTTACATCCGTAGTGTCAGGTAGGGCTGTGTTTTACACCGGTAGTGTCAGGTAGGGCTGTGTTTTACACCTGTAGTGTCAGGTACGGCTGTGTTTTACATCCGTAGTGTCAGGTAGGGCTGTGTTTTACATCTGTAGTGTCAGGTAGGGCTGTGTTTTACATCTGTAGTGTCAGGTAGGGCTGTGTTTTACATCTGTAGTGTCAGGTAGGGCTGTGTTTTACACCTGTAGTGTCAGGTAGGGCTGTGTTTTACATCTGTAGTGTCAGGTAGGGCTGTGTTTTACACCTGTAGTGTCAGGTATGGCTGTGTTTTACACCTGTAGTGTCAGGTAGGGCTGTGTTTTACATCTGTAGTGTCAGGTACGCTGTGTTTTACATCTGTAGTGTCAGGTAGGGCTGTGTTTTACATCTGTAGTGTCAGGTAGGGCTGTGTTTTACACCTGTAGTGTCAGGTAGGCTGTGTTTTACATCTGTAGTGTCAGGTAGGGCTGTGTTTTACATCCGTAGTGTCAGGTAGGGCTGTGTTTTATACCTGTAGTGTCAGGTAGGGCTGTGTTTTATACCTGTAGTGTCAGGTAGGCTGTGTTTTACATCCGTAGTGTCAGGTAGGGCTGTGTTTTACATCTGTAGTGTCAGGTAGGGCTGTGTTTTACACCTGTAGTGTCAGGTACGCTGTGTTTTACACCTGTAGTGTCAGGTACGGCTGTGTTTTACATCTGTAGTGTCAGGTACGCTGTGTTTTACATCTGTAGTGTCAGGTAGGCTGTGTTTTACATCTGTAGTGTCAGGTAGGGCTGTGTTTTACACATGTAGTGTCAGGTACGCTGTGTTTTACATCTGTAGTGTCAGGTAGGGCTGTGTTTTACATCTGTAGTGTCAGGTAGGGCTGTGTTTTACATCTGTAGTGTCAGGTAGGCTGTGTTTTACATCTGTAGTGTCAGGTAGGCTGTGTTTTACATCTGTAGTGTCAGGTAGGGCTGTGTTTTACACCTGTAGTGTCAGGTACGCTGTGTTTTACACCTGTAGTGTCAGGTAGGGCTGTGTTTTACACCTGTAGTGTCAGGTAGGGCTGTGTTTTACACCTGTAGTGTCAGGTACGCTGTGTTTTACATCTGTAGTGTCAGGTACGGCTGTGTTTTACATCTGTAGTGTCAGGTACGCTGTGTTTTACATCTGTAGTGTCATGTAGGGCTGTGTTTTACATCTGTAGTGTCAGGTAGAGCTGTGTTTTACATCTGTAGTGTCAGGTAGGGCTGTGTTTTACATCTGTAGTGTCATGTAGGGCTGTGTTTTACATCTGTAGTGTCAGGTAGGACTGTGTTTTACATCTGTAGTGTCAGGTATGGCTGTGTTTTACACCTGTAGTGTCAGGTAGGGCTGTGTTTTACATCTGTAGTGTCAGGTACGGCTGTGTTTTACATCTGTAGTGTCAGGTAGGGCTGTGTTTTACATCTGTAGTGTCATGTACGGCTGTGTTTTACATCCGTAGTGTCAGGTAGGGCTGTGTTTTACACCGGTAGTGTCAGATAGGGCTGTGTTTTACACCTGTAGTGTCAGGTACGGCTGTGTTTTACATCCGTAGTGTCATGTAGGACTGTGTTTTACACCTGTAGTGTCAGGTAGGGCTGTGTTTTACATCCGTAGTGTCAGGTAGGACTGTGTTTTACATCCGTAGTGTCATGTAGGGCTGTGTTTTACATCCGTAGTGTCATGTAGGGCTGTGTTTTACATCCGTAGTGTCATGTAGGGCTGTGTTTTACACCTGTAGTGTCAGGTAGGGCTGTGTTTTACATCCGTAGTGTCAGGTAGGGCTGTGTTTTACATCCGTAGTGTCAGGTAGGCTGTGTTTTACATCCGTAGTGTCATGTAGGGCTGTGTTTTACATCCGTAGTGTCAGGTAGGGCTGTGTTTTACATCTGTAGTGTCAGGTAGGCTGTGTTTTACATCTGTAGTGTCAGGTAGGGCTGTGTTTTACATCTGTAGTGTCAGGTAGGGCTGTGTTTTACACCTGTAGTGTCAGGTAGGCTGTGTTTTACACCTGTAGTGTCAGGTAGGGCTGTGTTTTACATCTGTAGTGTCAGGTAGGCTGTGTTTTACATCTGTAGTGTCAGGTAGGGCTGTGTTTTACACCTGTAGTGTCAGGTAGGGCTGTGTTTTACATCTGTAGTGTCAGGTAGGCTGTGTTTTACATCTGTAGTGTCAGGTACGGCTGTGTTTTACATCTGTAGTGTCAGGTACGCTGTGTTTTACATCTGTAGTGTCAGGTAGGGCTGTGTTTTACACCTGTAGTGTCAGGTACGCTGTGTTTTACACCTGTAGTGTCAGGTACGGCTGTGTTTTACATCTGTAGTGTCAGGTACACTGTGTTTTACATCTGTAGTGTCATGTAGGGCTGTGTTTTACATCTGTAGTGTCAGGTACGCTGTGTTTTACATCTGTAGTGTCAGGTAGGGCTGTGTTTTACACCTGTAGTGTCAGGTACGCTGTGTTTTACACCTGTAGTGTCAGGTACGGCTGTGTTTTACATCTGTAGTGTCAGGTACGCTGTGTTTTACACCTGTAGTGTCAGGTAGGGCTGTGTTTTACATCTGTAGTGTCAGGTAGGGCTGTGTTTTACATCTGTAGTGTCATGTAGGGCTGTGTTTTACATCTGTAGTGTCAGGTAGGACTGTGTTTTACATCTGTAGTGTCAGGTATGGCTGTGTTTTACACCTGTAGTGTCAGGTAGGGCTGTGTTTTACATCTGTAGTGTCAGGTACGGCTGTGTTTTACACCTGTAGTGTCAGGTACGACTGTGTTTTACACCTGTAGTGTCAGGTAGGGCTGTGTTTTACATCTGTAGTGTCAGGTACGGCTGTGTTTTACATCTGTAGTGTCAGGTAGGGCTGTGTTTTACATCTGTAGTGTCATGTAGGGCTGTGTTTTACATCTGTAGTGTCAGGTAGGGCTGTGTTTTACATCTGTAGTGTCAGGTAGGGCTGTGTTTTACATCTGTAGTGTCAGGTAGGGCTGTGTTTTACATCTGTAGTGTCAGGTACGCTGTGTTTTACACCTGTAGTGTCAGGTAGGGCTGTGTTTTACACCTGTAGTGTCAGGTAGGGCTGTGTTTTACATCTGTAGTGTCAGGTAGGGCTGTGTTTTACATCTGTAGTGTCAGGTAGGGCTGTGTTTTACACCTGTAGTGTCAGGTACGGCTGTGTTTTACACCTGTAGTGTCAGGTAGGGCTGTGTTTTACATCTGTAGTGTCAGGTAGGGCTGTGTTTTACATCTGTAGTGTCAGGTAGGGCTGTGTTTTACATCTGTAGTGTCAGGTACGCTGTGTTTTACACCTGTAGTGTCAGGTAGGGCTGTGTTTTACATCTGTAGTGTCATGTAGGCTGTGTTTTACATCTGTAGTGTCAGGTAGGGCTGTGTTTTACATCTGTAGTGTCAGGTAGGGCTGTGTTTTACACCTGTAGTGTCAGATAGGCTGTGTTTTACATCTGTAGTGTCAGGTACGCTGTGTTTTACACCTGTAGTGTCAGGTAGGGCTGTGTTTTACATCTGTAGTGTCAGGTAGGCTGTGTTTTACATCTGTAGTGTCAGGTACGCTGTGTTTTACATCTGTAGTGTCAGGTAGGGCTGTGTTTTACACCTGTAGTGTCAGGTACGGCTGTGTTTTACATCTGTAGTGTCAGGTACGCTGTGTTTTACATCTGTAGTGTCAGGTAGGGCTGTGTTTTACACCTGTAGTGTCAGGTAGGGCTGTGTTTTACATCCGTAGTGTCAGGTAGGGCTGTGTTTTACATCTGTAGTGTCAGGTAGGGCTGTGTTTTACACCTGTAGTGTCAGGTACGGCTGTGTTTTACACCTGCAGTGTCAGGTACGGCTGTGTTTTACACCTGTAGTGTCAGGTACGCTGTGTTTTACACCTGTAGTGTCAGGTACGGCTGTGTTTTACATCTGTAGTGTCAGGTAGGGCTGTGTTTTACATCTGTAGTGTCATGTAGGGCTGTGTTTTACACCTGTAGTGTCAGGTAGGGCTGTGTTTTACACCTGTAGTGTCATGTAGGGCTGTGTTTTACACCTGTAGTGTCATGTAGGCTGTGTTTTACATCTGTAGTGTCAGGTAGGGCTGTGTTTTACATCTGTAGTGTCAGGTAGGGCTGTGTTTTACATCTGTAGTGTCAGGTACGGCTGTGTTTTACACCTGTAGTGTCAGGTAGGGCTGTGTTTTACATCTGTAGTGTCAGGTACGGCTGTGTTTTACATCTGTAGTGTCAGGTACGCTGTGTTTTACATCTGTAGTGTCAGGTAGGGCTGTGTTTTACATCTGTAGTGTCAGGTACGCTGTGTTTTACATCTGTAGTGTCAGGTAGGACTGTGGTTTACATCTGTAGTGTCAGGTATGGCTGTGTTTTACACCTGTAGTGTCAGGTAGGGCTGTGTTTTACACCTGTAGTGTCAGGTAGGACTGTGTTTTACACCTGTAGTGTCAGGTAGGGCTGTGTTTTACACCTGTAGTGTCAGGTATGGCTGTGTTTTACACCTGTAGTGTCAGGTAGGGCTGTGTTTTACACCTGTAGTGTCAGGTAGGGCTGTGTTTTACACCTGTAGTGTCAGGTAGGGCTGTGTTTTACACCTGTAGTGTCAGGTAGGACTGTGTTTTACATCTGTAGTGTCAGGTATGGCTGTGTTTTACACCTGTAGTGTCAGGTAGGGCTGTGTTTTACATCTGTAGTGTCAGGTACGGCTGTGTTTTACACCTGTAGTGTCAGGTAGGGCTGTGTTTTACACCTGTAGTGTCAGGTAGGGCTGTGTTTTACACCTGTAGTGTCAGGTACGACTGTGTTTTACACCTGTAGTGTCAGGTACGACTGTGTTTTACACCTGTAGTGTCAGGTAGGGCTGTGTTTTACATCTGTAGTGTCAGGTAGGGCTGTGTTTTACATCTGTAGTGTCAGGTACGCTGTGTTTTACACCTGTAGTGTCAGGTACGCTGTGTTTTACACCTGTAGTGTCAGGTAGGGCTGTGTTTTACATCTGTAGTGTCAGGTACGCTGTGTTTTACATCTGTAGTGTCAGGTAGGCTGTGTTTTACATCTGTAGTGTCAGGTAGGCTGTGTTTTACATCTGTAGTGTCAGGTACGCTGTGTTTTACACCTGTAGTGTCAGGTAGGGCTGTGTTTTACATCTGTAGTGTCAGGTAGGGCTGTGTTTTACATCTGTAGTGTCAGGTACGCTGTGTTTTACACCTGTAGTGTCAGGTAGGGCTGTGTTTTACACCTGTAGTGTCAGGTAGGGCTGTGTTTTACACCTGTAGTGTCAGGTAGGGCTGTGTTTTACACCTGTAGTGTCAGGTACGGCTGTGTTTTACACCTGTAGTGTCAGGTAGGGCTGTGTTTTACATCTGTAGTGTCAGGTACGGCTGTGTTTTACACCTGTAGTGTCAGGTACGACTGTGCTTTACACCTGTAGTGTCAGGTAGGGCTGTGTTTTACATCTGTAGTGTCAGGTACGCTGTGTTTTACATCTGTAGTGTCAGGTAGGGCTGTGTTTTACATCTGTAGTGTCAGGTAGGGCTGTGTTTTACATCTGTAGTGTCAGGTAGGGCTGTGTTTTACATCTGTAGTGTCAGGTAGGCTGTGTTTTACATCCGTAGTGTCAGGTAGGGCTGTGTTTTACATCTGTAGTGTCAGGTAGGGCTGTGTTTTACATCTGTAGTGTCAGGTAGGCTGTGTTTTACATCTGTAGTGTCAGGTAGGGCTGTGTTTTACATCTGTAGTGTCAGGTAGGGCTGTGTTTTACACCTGTAGCGCTATGGACATACAATACACAGTGACTCTCTTTAATATACATAATATACCATTTTCTGGTGTATTAACATAATACACCACGATGCTTTTGAACATAACATACTGTGGCGTCTTCTGCATTATAATCCGTTTGTGTTTTCATGCTCAGATTGTGACTTTTCTTGTTTTTGAGGTTGAACTAGTAGAATTCAGTGGCAGACTGAGGACAATATTCATTGTCTGTCTTTTTCTTTTTGTTTGACTTTACTTTTAAACTTATTTTTTTCTTTTTTTACTTAATACCTAATGCAGAACAATTAAATATATCTGTAAATGACAGATGATGATGATGATGATGATGATGATGATGATGATGATGATGATCTGTAAATGATGACATAGATAAATATCCTGACTATTACATGAACTACCTGCTACCCGCTACATTATTTCTGCAGAAAAACGTCCACAGTTCTCACATTATCTCTACTGTTCAAACCTCGATTTTACTATATGAAACAGGGAACATTTGAGTGAAATCATTCATCCACATGAAACGTCTCAACATCACACACAAGGGCGTAGCCCTGTCTTTGATGTTGAGTACAAAGTACAAACAGAGTCTTGGGTTCTGTTTTAAGATAACATTGATAAGATGATCCTTTATTAATCCCCTTGGGGAAATTCGGGTGTCAAAGCAACATGTGGGGGATACAGAGCTTCACAGTCCTATACAGTCCAGTATCTATATACACTATAGATACAATATAAAATATAAAATATAAATACAATATCATATAAAAAAGTACAAATACAAGATTGTCCAGTGATATGAGTCTCTAGTTCTCAAGTCCCGAGTTCTTCTGACAGTGATAGTTCTGGCGTTCTTGTCTGTTTGTGTGGGTGATATGAAGTCTCTTTAGACGTGTGTCTAGGTGCAGAAATATAAGCTGTATGTATTACAGGTAGTCAGTCACACAATGGCCAGAAATCATACGCTTATATCTTCCAAACGAAAGAGAGAAGCTCCGACTTACATCCAGCCATTAGATCAGAACATACTGGACCCTAATAACCATCCAGTCATTAGATCAGAACATACTGGACCCTAAGAACCATCCAGTCATAAGATCAGAACATACTGGACCCTAAGAACCATCCAGTCATAAGATCAGAACATACTGGACCCTAAGAACCATTCAGTCATTAGATCAGAACATACTGGACCCTATGAACCATCCAGTCATAAGATCAGAACATACTGGACCCTAAGAACCATTCAGTCATTAGATCAGAACATACTGGACCCTATGAACCATCCAGTCATAAGATCAGAACATACTGGACTCTAAGAACCATCCAGTCATTAGATCAGAACATATTGGACCCTAAGAACCATTCAGTCATTAGATCAGAACATACTGGACCCTAAGAACCATCCAGTCATTAGATCAGAACATACTGGACATCTGGTCATTACATCGAGTCGAATAGGTTCCAATATTCCATTCAACAGTGGAGAGATGTAAAGAGGTTGCTTACCACTAAGGGCTTTAAAGATAAACAGATACCGTCATGCCTTTTGCTCTTTCAGGTAACACTGTTATTGCCAAGATGTGGCTATATCTCGATACGGTGATATACTGTAGATGTCATAATGTTGACTGTTGTGGTTGTGGCTATATCTCTATACAGTGATATACTGTAGATGATGTCATAATGTTGACTGTTATGGTTGTGGCTATATCTCTATACAGTGATATACTGTAGATGATGTCATAATGTTGACTGTTGTGGTTGTGGCTATATCTCTATATTTATTTCTTTATTTCAGATCCCCATTAGTCACTGCCTCAGCAGCGACTATTCTTCCTGGGGTCTGTATACAAACATATAAAAATCAAACAAGAATAATCAATAAAACAACATCAAATAAAACAAATATCAATAAAACACCAATAAAATATACAAACAAATATAGAACAATAAACAAATCTAAATCAGACATACAAACAAATATAGAACAATAACAAATATATACAAACATATAGAACAAATCAAATATCAATATCAAAATATCAAATCAATATCAACAACAAGTATCAATAAAACAACCAATGGAAATAACTATACTACAGTGATATACTGTAGATGATGTCATAATGTTGACTGTTGTGGTTGAGGTCACTGGACGTACACTGTGGGTGTTATTTAACACCGGCTACAAACACAATGCCTCCTTGTGGGGCAGTAAAGATTTGTCCTGACTTCAATTGATGGCATGCGGTGAGAAAAGGCAGATTTCTTCCGCCTGCCTGCTGGGAGGAAGGTCTTAGCTCGTGTGTCAGCGGAGTCATATAGGTCATCTCTCTGAATCTCTAGCCATGGTGGGACTACAAAACACACACACACACACACACACACACACACACACACACACACACACACACACACGCACACACACACACACACACACACACACACACACACACACACACACACACACACACACACACACACACACACACAGAGAGAGAGAGAGAGAGAGAGAGAGAGAGAGAGAGAGAGAGAGAGAGAGAGAGAGAGAGAGAGAGAGAGAGAGAGAGAGAGAGAGAGAGAGAGAGAGAGAGAGAGAGAGAGAGAGAGAGAGAGAGAGAGAGAGAGAGAGAGAGAGAGAGAGAGAGAGAGAGAGAGAGGGAGAGAGAGAGAGTACGGCAGTGAGGTATGGGGCCCTTTATTAGTAACGGATTGGGCAAAATGGGACAAAAATCCAATTGAGACCTGCAAAACAATTATCAGGGTACAAAGAAAAAGCCCAAACTCTGCATGCAGGGCTGAATTAGGACAATATCTGTTACTCATAAATATGCAAAAAATATAAATTAAATTCTGGAGCCATATAAAGTGACCCGGCCTGCTATCATCATAAAGCCCTGCCTGCCAAGAGCTGGACCTACAAGGGAGCCCCTTTTGTCAACTCATAATGAAACTTGCTGACATCTCAGTTTTAGCTGCAAAATATGTCAATTCATGTCAAGAAAAGGGACAACCAGTAGGACAC
>NW_028174008.1:0-16332 GCF_963971535.1 Notolepis coatsorum | reverse complement strand
CGTCCCCCCTCCCACCGACCCAACCGCACCGCACCCCGCCTTACCTTCGGACGGCTCGCCGCTCCTCCTCGAGCTGCTTCAGAAGCTCCTCGATGCATCTGTTGGTGTCCATGTACTCCTGTGGAGGGAGAAGAGCCACGCGTCAACAACAGAGGCTTCGGTGCGTAAACACTCCAGAGTGAACACAACAAGCAAATTGGAAACATGGAGCGGATCGGGGGGACTGTGGTGTCGTTAAGAAAAGTCTATTTCCATCAGTGTCTTCGTTCCTATAGCGTTACCCGACAACAGCAGAATTCATATATATACGCATCCAGCGGTCTAAGCCTAATAAAACCCCTACATGTACTACATGCGTACGGTGGTGCTACATGTACTGCACACGCGCACGGTGCGGTCCGTCTGACCACGGCCCAGGAAAAGCATTATGGGGATTGTGTATTTTCTCAGCTTTGTTTCCATACACCGGTCTTCCAAGTGTGAAAGACTGTGAAGCGGAACAGAACCGCTTTTCAAAAAGGTGTGATTAATCGGTTAAGGCTGTTTCTCTCCCCTCTGTCTTTCTCACTTGCTCTCTCTCTCTCTCTCTCTCTCTCTCCCTATCTCTCTCTCTCTCTCTCTCTCTCTCTCTCTCTCTCTCTCTCTCTCTCTCACTCTTCAGCGTGTAACTCCAGAAGCACCTCTGGGTAACTTCTAGCGGCTGGCCCAGGAGCAGCTGTGTAACGTCAGCTGGGAGTAACCCACACACTCTCGCAAAAGAGAAAAGAAGAAGAAAAAAGAAAAAGGAAAACGAGCCCCGCTGAGTTAGAGCACGGTCCAAATGAGCTAAGACTCAAGATCGGTACGGAAAAACAGATGTCAGGCTTATTTGGCTTTGGCCTAATGATTTGCTCCTTAATGGTCTGACTACATAAAACAGAAAGGGGGTGCCGAGCGGGAGAAATAGGCCACAGGGCCACGATACCTCCAACATTTGGGATCTTCGGTCGAGTCAAAGTGGGGCCGCACGTTGCGTTGAGGCGCGACTAGCAGTGACTTGCCGCTGTCAGGTTGGAGCACCGAGGGGGGGTGGGGGTTTAGGTTCGGGGGGTAGACTAATTAATTAGATGTTTGCCTGACAGATCGCGATGTATCTCCTGGGTAAATTGTTATCTCCACGGGACAGATGCTCTTCATTGATTTCCAGACTCTCTGGTCATGTGCGATCCAAGTATAATTCAATAATAGGGGGGATTCCCTGGGAGAGAGACGACCGGGCTGGGAGCCTCGAGAGTCGGCCTCATGAGGATATATATCAACGGCGAAGGAAGAAAACCCTTTATGCAAACAGAAATTGATTCGTTTCTTGTGGGAGAGGAGTTATTGAAAGATACAAGGGTCTTTATTCAAATGGAAGCCTTTAGACAGCAGCCTGATACGCGTAGCCAAACGTCTCTGCAGGCTAAATATGGTTGAAACACTGCGGTATTAAAATGTGCAGTCGAAACAGAAAAAAATAGATTGCGTCTGTGTTGAGACGGGGACGTGTGTCCAGCGGAGAGGCGGATCTCCCGCTGTGGCTGGTGAAGCAATTATCACACTTAATCCCGCAACTAGGAGAGGCACTCCGAGACACCCCCTGCCACCAGCATGCTTCAATGGCAATCCGACATGGCACAGGGCCCAGACGTCCTGTCGAGTCGCCAGTCAAGGCCACTCTGGGTGAGCTTTAAAGGGGCCAGGCCACAGGCCAGAACCTCAAAACAGACCAGTGCCCACTGGCAAAGTGCCAGTTTTTTACAGATTTTTTTTTTTATATATACTTTAACTGCTTTAGTTTCTTGGGAAAACATGACAAAACTAAAAAAAACTACGTACGAAGTAACACCATTTCTTAATATTTTCATAATTTAATTCCACCCTTTTTAGCTTAAACAAACCATTATAGTCCATAGTCCATATTTGAACGTGAACCAACTGCAGCAGACAGTGTGTGCCAATATAGTCCCCAAAAAGCCATCTGTTAGTCCCGGGGTCCTCTGTACCCTGCTGAGGTGCCGGCAACCTTCGAGGGGCCATTAACGCCAAGCTGGGTTCTCAAAGCTCGATTCACTGTTTAATACTGACGGGTTAGTGGATACTGGAAACTGTGGCAACTTAGTCAAAGTCAAAGTCTTTATTTGACTTTGGGTACACAAGGACAATGGCAGTGAATAATCTTTCCCCCTCCAGCCTCCCCTCAAATAAAAAATAAAACTATTTGCAATCATGTAAGATGTGCAAAATAAAACATTAAAGGAACATGCCAAAATTATGGGAAATGCGGTTACTTTCTTCTCCAGAGTCAGACAAGAAGATGGAGTCTCCCAGAGTTTTAAGCTAGGCTGGTAGTTGGAGAACTAACGACAGGAGAACTTGAGAACTGTTAGGACTGTATGACTCCTAATTACTAAACACTGCACTAATATATACTATTATTATCATTATTATTATTATTATTATTATTATTATTATTATTATTATTATTATTATTATTATTATTATTATTATTATTATTATTATTATTATTATTATTATTATTATTGATAGAATATACTGCCATTCCACTATTATTATTATTATTATTATTACGTTCTACTCTATTATTATTACTATACTATATTACTAAACCCTCCCCAACATGTCTCAACGACTACAGACCGGTGGCACTCACCTCTGTGGCCATGAAATGTTTCGAGAGGCTGGTCAAGGATCACATTTGTGCCTCCCTCCCCAGTGATATGGACCCCATGCAATTTGCATACAGGCCAAACAGGTCCACTGACGATGCGGTCTCCCAGGTACTGCACAGCACCCTCTCTCACCTTGACCGCCAGAAGGGGGGCTATGTGAGACTGTTGTTCATTGACTACAGCTCAGCATTCAACACCATAGTCCCCACCAGACTGGTGGACAAGCTGATCGAGCCTGGTCTGAGCTCCGCCCTGAGCGCCTGGATACTGGACTTTCTGAGCGAAAGGCCCCAGGCGGTCAGGGTGGGGGGACAGACCTCCAACACCATCACCCTGAGCATCGGGTCCCCCCAGGGCTGTGTTCTGAGCCCCCTGCTGTACTCACTATACACACACGACTGTGTGGCCAAGTTCAGCTCCAACTCCATAGTGAAGTTTGCAGACGACACAGTGGTGGTGGGGCTGATCTCGGACAACGACGAGAAGACCTACCGGGAGGAGGTTGAGGTACTGGAACGCTGGTGCCAGGACAACAGCCTGCTCCTGAACATTGGTAAAACCAAGGAGCTGATCGTGGATTATAGGAGAGGACAGCAGGAGACACACACACCACTGAGGATAAACGGGGCTACCGTGGACAGGGTGAGCAGCTTTAAGTACCTGGGGGTCCACATCTCAGAGGATCTGACATGGTCAACACACATAGACTCAGTTGTAAAAAATGCGAAGCAGCGCCTCTACCACCTGAGACAGTTAAGGAAGTTCAGAGTATCTGGGAAGATACTCCAGTCCTTCTACTCAGGAGCTGTAGAGAGCATCTTGACTGGAAACATCACTGCCTGGTATGGAAACAGCACGGCACAGGACAAGAAGGCCCTACAGAGAGTGGTGCGCTCAGCCGAGCGTACCACGGGTATTGCACTACCACCCCTGCAGGTTCTATACAACAAGAGGTGCAAATCCAGAGCCTGCAGAATAATGAAAGACCCCCACCACCCCAATAACAGCCTGTTTCAGCTGCTGAGGTCAGGCAGACGCCTGCGAACCCCAGCTACTAGGACAGAGAGGCTTCGGCTCAGCTTCTTCCCCCAGGCCATCAGAGCCTTGAACACTGAACTCTCCACACTTAAGCACACATGAGCACACACACGATACACACACTGTACACGCTCACACACTAGCAGCCACTTTAACATGAGCAAGCACACACTCATGCTGCACACGCCCACACTTATGGCCACTAAGGAAAGGTCACTTTAAAAATAGTATAGTAACAGTAACAGTGTATTGCACTACCAAAGGACCTAGCATGTCCTCCATGCTCTGTAAATAACTTATGTACAAATACCGATATGCCCTACTATGTTACTGTTTATTGTACAATGTTGTTTTATTGGATTCCATTATATGTTGTATTACTGTATTGCACATCGTTGCGGGCAAGACCACCCGCATTTCATTGTGTAACTGAGGGGTACAATTCCCTGACTGTATTAATCAAGTATTAGTATCATTAAACTACTACAGTCTTGTACATTACTGGCCAATACCGTACAAAGGTATATCAGATTAGAACACTTCCACAATGAAACGGTTTCCACACAAATACTTGTTTAGAATATTTATTACATAAAGAATATTATATTACATTACTTTGGTCACGTTAGATGCGCTTATAAGGCAAAGAATGGGCATAGGCAAATCAATAATGAATATTAAGGATTATCTCTATGGTACTCTGGGAAAGGGGTGTACTACCGGTTGTAAGCCAGCAGGGGGAGGCAATGCTCTATGAAAGTCAAGGGTCCACGGAGCTTCAGCAAGGCACCTGGAGACGGTGTATTACTCCCTGAGTCAGCGGGGAAAAGCAGCCTGGTCCCAGGGTGCGCGCCGTGCAGGTGAAGGTGGAAGCCGTGGAGTCTCTGGTACGACAGAGACGGGCTCGAGTGATGGTCTCACGGGCAGGTGTAGATCCCACAGCAGTGGGGTAGGCGGTTCTCTGCTCCAGCAGCTTGGTGAAGAATGAAGAATAATAATCCTTGCCGGAAAGTGGCTCTGCTGGTCCGGTGTAAATCCTCCGGTTGGTCCGTGGTTCACAGTTGAACTTGACGTTACTCTATCCTATCTGCACGCGGCTATAAATGCTCTATGTAGACGCACAATTATTCACTTCACGTGGTCTTTGACTCGTAATGAAGGTTTACTAATAAATAGCGAACGATACGTTAAACAAACGTATTAGGATAACACGAGACTCTATCTTGGGGCGATGCGAGCCCTACTCTGCCCACGTTGCGTAGTGGGGAGAGACGTCACTTGGATAACTGGAACTGAACGAGACTGAACGGGACAAGGGACTAAGAGGAGTTCTACATTTCTTGCGCCCTATTTATGTGCACGGTGAACAAATAGTACCATTCGTATTTCGGTAGCCGTATTCCTACGCGGAACCGGGGCTAGTTGGGACATGTTCGTCGGCACCTTTCAAGTCAGCTCTAGGGGGGTAAGTCACTGGCGCCAGGGGATCGCTTCCAATAAGAGAACGAATATTATGGTCTGTCCTGTAGACTAAAGGGATATTCCGTATATATGTACAAAGAATATACAAGGGATATCAAACGATATACAAATATTATACATGGGATCTCAGGCAATAAATATATATATTCGGTTTAATCTGACCCTTTGTAACACATTGTATACTTGTATGCCGTGACAAATAAAACTCTTGACTTGACTTGATATTGCTACATTTTTCCTGCCTGTACCTCTCCTCCCCCTCCCCCGTGCTGCTACGACACCTGGATTTCCCCAAGGGGATTAATGAAGGAACACTTGATTTACAGTAGCTTATTTTTCCGCTGTCAACTAAAGACGCACTTCTTCAACCATTATCGTAAATGGGCCGGCTGGATAGCGCAGCGGACTAAGCGCCTGCCTACCACCGCAGAGACTCTGGGATCGAATCCAGCTGTCAGCGGTACCTCCGGGTTGGTCGGTCGTCCATACTAACACAATTGGCAGTGTTAGCGGGTGGGAAGCCGGTGGGGTTTGTATCCTGGTCGGTGTAAAAAACAGCGACTCCTACAGGTCGGTTGGGGCGCCTGCTCAGCAAGGAAGGGAACTGGCGGAGATAGTGTGATCCTCCCACGCGTTACACTCCCCCGGTGAGAGTCCTCGCTGTCAGGTGAAAAATAGCGGCTGGCTGACTCCACATGTATCAGAGGAAGACATGTGGTAGTCTTCTCCCTCCCCAGACTGACAGTAGGGGGCAGAAGCACGCAACGACCAGGAAGGGAATTGGCATAACAACTAAATTGGGATGGGAGAAAAATATGAAAAAAGGGGGAGAAAAAGTAGATACAAATAAATAAAAAAAACATTATCGCAAATGAAAAAAAAAATCTAAAAAAAATCTAACCCTAACTAACCTTATTGCCATGCACTTGTCCTAATATACTAACCTCCACTGTAGCACTCAACACTTTGATGAACATTGTTACTCAGCTGATAGAGTTGTGCCCTTCCTGATGACTTGTCATACAGAACTTGTAAGTCGCTGTGGATAAAAGCGTCAGCTAAATGGCGTAATGTATGTACTGTACATGTAAATGTAAACGTAGCTTTAACAGTTTTTTTCCTCTTTTTGAATGGGTCGACGGGGGTGATGTGTGTTTTGAAGTACGCAAATGTCTTAATATATCAAATATCCAACCCAATGGCGATCAATAGGGGGCCTCAGCGGTATTTACCGCCAAATAAACCATATAGTGTAAAATAGCCGTAATCATTATTTACCATCTACGTCTCCGGTGTAATCAAATCAAACATTAGGGGAGCGCAGCTCCTCAGACAGACGGGAGACATGTCTGGGGTAAACAGGACCGCTGGCGACGCAAGCCCATAATGATCAGGACCCCCCCCCCCAGCGCCATGTCAGGGGGGAGATATTTACAAGCCACATCACACATAAAGTAAAGCTGCCTAAAGTCCATGTTGTCATCGCTCAGAGAACCTCTCCTAATGACAAGGCAGAGCAGTGATCCCCTCTGTACATGGAGGTATGCAGAGAATTTGCCACGGTGGTTTTGTCATGCGGCGTGGAGGGGGGGGGGGGGGGGGGGGCTGTTCAAGTGGGGATTATTTAACCCTTTCAGGTGTACCTTTTATGGATTATATTATTTTCACGTTTTCTCAGAATTCTGTTTTAGAATAGGATAAGATATTCCTTTATTGATCCCCTGGGGGGCAATTTGGGCATCATAGCAGCATGGGGGAGGGGGGAGGGGAGGTACAGGTATGGACAGGGCAATAGTAGAAAGATACACTGTAAATAATAGGCAATTACATTTGATCTGAATATAAAAATATGAGAAAAATTAACGGTGTAAACAAAGGCACTCTATAGACTTAACAACATAAACATTCTAAATCGACTGCGTTTAGATTTTTTTGTCAGTTGTTGATATCAGCGAACCCTGCAGCGCGAAACCAAGCTGTTCAGCCCCAGTAGCAATGGTTCCACCCAAAACGTCTCGCTGTGACATCATCGTTAGAATGTTCAGGTCTCGGAATTCCAAATCTCATATGTGAGATTGAGCATTCTGAGAAGGTTTAAAAGTTCTACTGGCGTAGGTTACGCCGTGCGTTATGTATTCCTGACAGTTTTATGGTGTGTGAGTGAAAGCCGCGGCCTTCCCCAGAGAGGCTCAGGTACAACTCACGTGTACACTGAAGGGGGGGGGGGGGGTTAATCGAAGGCGTATTTCTTAAGAGCCATACTCACAACAGTGATAAACAGTAGCCTTCACAGTTTCTCCCAGTGGTTAACATCCTGAGAGGCCTAAGCTTATAAGGAGCCTGTAATCACGTTTACAGAAAAGTACACTAAATCATGTAGTAGTAAAACAATAAATCACATTGTGCAGTCTATCACAGTAGTACTGTAGTAGTATATCACAGTAGTACTGTAGTAGTATATCACAGTAGTACTGTAGTAGTATATCACAGTAGTACTATAGTAGTGTATCACAGTAGTACTGTAGTAGTATATCACAGTAGTACTGTAGTAGTATATCACAGTAGTACTGTAGTAGTATATCACAGTAGTACTATAGTAGTGTATCACAGTAGTACTGTAGTAGTATATCACAGTAGTACTATAGTAGTATATCACAGCAGTACTATAGTAGTATATCACAGTAGTACTATAGTAGTATATCACAGCAGTACTATAGTAGTATATCACAGTAGTACTATAGTAGCAGTACACAGCAGTACTATAGTAGTATATCACAGCAGTACTATAGTAGTATATCACAGTAGTACTATAGTAGTATATCACAGTAGTACTGTAGTAGTATATCACAGCAGTACTATAGTAGTATATCACAGTAGTACTATAGTAGTATATCACAGCAGTACTATAGTAGTATATCACAGTAGTACTATAGTAGTATATCACAGCAGTACTATAGTAGTATATCACAGTAGTACTATAGTAGCAGTACACAGCAGTACTATAGTAGTATATCACAGCAGTACTATAGTAGTATATCACAGTAGTACTATAGTAGTATATCACAGTAGTACTGTAGTAGTATATCACAGCAGTACTATAGTAGTATATCACAGTAGTACTGTAGTAGTATATCACAGTAGTACTATAGTAGTATATCACAGTAGTACTATAGTAGTATATCACAGTAGTACTATAGTAGTATATCACAGTAGTACTATAGTAGTATATCACAGTAGTACTGTAGTAGTATATCACAGTAGTACTATAGTAGTATATCACAGTAGTACTATAGTAGTATATCACAGCAGTACTATAGTAGTATATCACAGCAGTACTATAGTAGTATATCACAGTAGTACTATAGTAGTATATCACAGCAGTACTGTAGTAGTATATCACAGTAGTACTATAGTAGTATATCACAGCAGTACTATAGTAGTATATCACAGCAGTACTATAGTAGTATATCACAGTAGTACTATAGTAGTATATCACAGCAGTACTGTAGTAGTATATCACAGTACTATAGTAGTATATCACAGTAGTACTATAGTAGTATATCACAGCAGTACTATAGTACTATATCACAGCAGTACTATAGTAGTATATCACAGCAGTACTATAGTAGTATATCACAGTAGTACTATAGTAGTATATCACAGCAGTACTATAGTAGTATATCACAGTAGTACTATAGTAGTATATCACAGTAGTACTGTAGTAGTATATCACAGCAGTACTATAGTAGTATATCACAGTAGTACTGTAGTAGTATATCACAGTAGTACTATAGTAGTATATCACAGTAGTACTGTAGTAGTATATCACAGTAGTACTATAGAAGTATATCACAGTAGTACTATAGTAGTATATCACAGCAGTACTATAGTAGTATATCACAGTAGTACTATAGTAGTATATCACAGTAGTACTATAGTAGTATATCACAGCAGTACTATAGTAGTATATCACATTAGTACTATAGTAGTATATCACAGCAGTACTATAGTAGCAGTACACAGCAGTACTATAGTAGTATATCACAGTAGTACTATAGTAGTATATCACAGTAGTACTATAGTAGTATATCACAGCGGTACTGTAGTAGTATATCACAGCAGTACTGTAGTAGTATATCACAGTAGTACTATAGTAGTATATCACAGCAGTACTATAGTAGTATATCACAGCGGTACTGTAGTAGTATATCACAGCAGTACTATAGTAGTATATCACAGCAGTACTATAGTAGTATATCACAGTAGTACTATAGTAGTATATCACATCAGTACTATAGTAGTATATCACAGCAGTACTATAGTAGTATATCACAGCAGTACTATAGTAGTATATCACAGTAGTACTATAGTAGTATATCACAGCAGTACTATAGTAGTATATCACAGCAGTACTATAGTAGTATATCACAGCAGTACTATAGTAGTATATCACAGTAGTACTATAGTAGTATATCACAGCAGTACTATAGTAGTATATCACATTAGTACTATAGTAGTATATCACAGCAGTACTATAGTAGTATATCACAGTAGTACTGTAGTAGTATATCACAGTAGTACTATAGTAGTATATCACAGCAGTACTATAGTAGTATATCACAGCAGTACTATAGTAGTATATCACAGCAGTACTATAGTAGTATATCACAGCAGTACTACAGTAGTATATCACAGTAGTACTATAGTAGTATATCACAGTAGTACTGTAGTAGTATATCACAGTAGTACTATAGTAGTATATCACAGCAGTACTATAGTAGTATATCACAGTAGTACTATAGTAGTATATCACAGCAGTACTATAGTAGTATATCACAGTAGTACTATAGTAGTATATCACAGCAGTACTATAGTAGTATATCACAGCAGTACTATAGTAGTATAGTATATCACAGCAGTACTATAGTAGTATATCACAGCAGTACTATAGTAGTATATCACAGCAGTACTATAGTAGTATATCACAGCAGTACTATAGTAGTATATCACATCAGTACTATAGTAGTATATCACATCAGTACTATAGTAGTATATCACAGCAGTACTATAGTAGTATATCACAGCAGTACTATAGTAGTATATCACAGTAGTACTATAGTAGTATATCACAGCAGTACTATAGTAGTATATCACAGCAGTACTATAGTAGTATATCACATTAGTACTATAGTAGTATATCACATTAGTACTATAGTAGTATATCACAGTAGTACTGTAGTAGTATATCACAGCAGTACTATAGTAGTATATCACAGTAGTACTATAGTAGTATATCACAGCAGTACTATAGTAGTATATCACAGTAGTACTGTAGTAGTATATCACAGCAGTACTATAGTAGTATATCACAGTAGTACTGTAGTAGTATATCACAGTAGTACTGTAGTAGTATATCACAGCAGTACTATAGTAGTATATCACAGTAGTACTGTAGTAGTATATCACAGTAGTACTATAGTAGTATATCACAGTAGTAATATAGTAGTATATTACAGTAGTACTATAGTAGCAGTACACATCAGTACTATAGTAGTATATCACAGCAGTACTATAGTAGTATATCACAGCAGTACTATAGTAGTATATCACAGCAGTACTATAGTAGTATATCACAGTAGTACTATAGTAGTATATCACAGTAGTACTATAGTAGTATATCACAGTAGTACTGTAGTAGTATATCACAGCAGTACTATAGTAGTATATCACAGTAGTACTATAGTAGTATATCACAGTAGTACTGTAGTAGTATATCACAGCAGTACTATAGTAGTATATCACAGTAGTACTATAGTAGTAGTACACAGTAGTACTATAGTAGTAGTACACAGTAGTACTATAGTAGTATATCACAGCAGTACTATAGTAGTATATCACAGTAGTACTATAGTAGTATATCACAGCAGTACTATAGTAGTATATCACAGCAGTACTATAGTAGTATATCACAGTAGTACTATAGTAGTATATCACAGCAGTACTATAGTAGTATATCACAGCAGTACTATAGTAGTATATCACAGTAGTACTATAGTAGTATATCACAGCAGTACTATAGTAGTATATCACAGTACTATAGTAGTATATCACAGCAGTACTATAGTAGTATATCACAGTAGTACTATAGTAGTATATCAGAGCAGTACAATATTAGTATATCACAGTACTATAGTAGTATATCACAGCAGTACTATAGTAGTATATCACAGCAGTACTATAGTAGTATATCACAGTACTACAGTAGTATATCACAGTAGTACTATAGTAGTATATCACAGCAGTACTATAGTAGTATATCACATCAGTACTATAGTAGTATATCACATCAGTACTATAGTAGTATATCACAGTAGTACTATAGTAGTATATCACAGTAGTACTATAGTAGTATATCACAGTAGTACTATAGTAGTATATCACATCAGTACTATAGTAGTATATCACAGTAGTACTACAGTAGTATATCACAGTAGTACTATAGTAGTATATCACAGTAGTACTATAGTAGTATATCACAGCAGTACTATAGTAGTATATCACAGCAGTACTATAGTAGTATATCACATCAGTACTATAGTAGTATATCACAGTAGTACTACAGTAGTATATCACAGTAGTACTATAGTAGTATATCACAGCAGTACTATAGTAGTATATCACATCAGTACTATAGTAGTATATCACATTAGTACTATAGTAGTATATCACAGCAGTACTATAGTAGTATATCACAGCAGTACTATAGTAGTATATCACAGCAGTACTATAGTAGTATATCACAGTAGTACTGTAGTAGTATATCACAGTAGTACTATAGTAGTATATCACAGCAGTACTATAGTAGTATATCACAGCAGTACTATAGTAGTATATCACAGTAGTACTATAGTAGTATATCACAGCAGTACTATAGTAGTATATCACAGCAGTACTATAGTAGTATATCACATCAGTACTATAGTAGTATATCACAGCAGTACTATAGTAGTATATCACATCAGTACTATAGTAGTATATCACAGCAGTACTATAGTAGTATATCACATCAGTACTATAGTAGTATATCACAGCAGTACTATAGTAGTATATCACAGCAGTACTATAGTAGTATATCACAGTAGTACTATAGTAGTATATCACAGTAGTACTATAGTAGTATATCACAGTAGTACTATAGTAGTATATCACAGCAGTACTATAGTAGTCTATCACAGCAGTACTATAGTAGTATATCACATTAGTACTATAGTAGTATATCACAGTAGTACTATAGTAGTATATCACATTAGTACTATAGTAGTATATCACATTAGTACTATAGTAGTATATCACAGTAGTACTATAATAGTATATCACAGTACTATAGTAGTATATCACAGCAGTATATCACATTAGTACTATAGTAGTATATCACAGCAGTACTATAGTAGTATATCACAGCAGTACTATAGTAGTATATCACAGCAGTACTATTGTAGTATATCACAGTAGTACTATAGTAGTATATCACAGCAGTACTATAGTAGTATATCACAGTACTATAGTAGTATATCACAGTAGTACTATAGTAGTATATCACAGTACTATAGTAGTATATCACAGTACTATAGTAGTATATCACAGCAGTACTATAGTAGTATATCACAGTAGTACTATAGTAGTATATCACAGCAGTACTATAGTAGTATATCACAGCAGTACTATAGTAGTATATCTTGGGGATTATATTTAAAGATATCTAAAGAGTGTCAGTTACTCCTGAAATGTAAAAGAAACCTGGTCAGAAAACTCATTTATGAGATGAGAAATGATTTAAAAAAAAATATATATATATATATATATATATATATATATAATACAGTATATATTTATTTTATGATCCCATCACTTACAAAATGGCTCCATATCCATTTCCAAATCCTTCAGAGATTTCCGGGGGGCTATGCGTGGCAAATTGGGATCACTCACTCACCTACCCACTCACTCACCTACTCACTCACTCACACACTCACTCACAGATCTGGCGGGGGCATTTTGCCGCAGGCCGCGCCGCAGGTCTTGCGCGGTTTCCTGCTGAGTTTCGCCTTATCTTTACCAACATGTATCACAGCAGCCTAATAGAGTTCCACTCCATAACGCTGTGATGTTAGGTGCCAGGCCTGCGCCGAGATAGGCGGCTTGCTTTCCAGTAATGTGTTTGCCGAGGGGTCGCGTCCCTGCGACCACAGGTTCTCTCTCTTGGTCGTGTTTACCCCGTCGTGTTGACTCACTGTGTGTGTGTGTGCGTGTGTGTGTGCGTGTGTGTGTGTGTGTCTGTGTGTCTGTGTGTGCGTGTGCGTGTGTGTGTGTGTGAGCGTTTGATAAGGAGGCTGTAGTGGGTAAGCAGGGCTGCGGAGGGAAGTGGGCCTTGCTGTGTGCACACGCCGTGCCGCGGGTCCCAAACCCCTCCAACTGCTCTGCTGTGCGTCTGAATCTTTGTGAAACATTTTAAATTAGTTCTGAACCCCATCCCCCCCCCTCCTCTCCACCACAACAGACCCACTCGTTTGGCAGGAGCCTGGCAGAAGAAAATGAACATGTACAAGAATTGCCTTTACCACACATTCATACTCACACACACACACACACACACACACACACACACACACACACACACACACACACACACACACACACACACACACGCGCGCGCGCGCGCACACACACACACACACACACACACACACACACACACACACACACAGCAATCTGTTCAAGATTAATGGTCCAGAATTTTCAGTAATAAACATCAGATTCATTATTCATCCATATGAGCTCCGCTCCCTCTCTCTCTCTCTCTCTCTCTCTCTCTCTCTCTCTCTCTCTCTCTCTCTCTCTCTCTCTCTCTCTCTCTCTCTCTCTCTCTCTCTACAGTATGTATGTCTCTCTCTCTCTCTCTACAGTATCTCTCTCTCTCTCTCTCTCTCTCTCTCTCTCTTTCTCTCTCTCTCTCCGCACATTCACACATTCTTGGTGATTACGACGGATGGGATCATATACTAGACAAATGTCTGGTTCCTATAATACGCTCCTGTTGGATGGGACTGAAAAAACCTCGAAGCGAGATAAAACTCTGACCCGGTGGCAGTGGGGTCGCCACATGTTTCCTTGAAGTTCTATCTGTGATGTGAACCCCCCCCTCCCACCCCTTACCCCCCCCCCCCCTCCCCCCCCTTACCCCCCCCCCCCCCCCCCCCTCCATGCTGCGGCTGCAGCTCTGAGGGCGCAGGCCGGTCGCTTGTGATAAGCCTTTCCCCCGGAGCAGCGCAGGGGTCCCGGTGCACCCTGTGGGAGTGGAGACTCCAGCCAGAGACAAGGTCACGACCCCGGTCCTCTCTACCGCTGCCAATCGTGACCCCCCCCCCTTCCCCCGCCCAGCCCCCCTGCTGCCACATCACTGCAGAGGCCGTGGAGAGGGGCAGGTGCAAGACCGATGCCGTGCCAGTGTGCGGCAAAGACCTGAGGGTGACGTGCCGAGTGGACGGAGAGCAGAAGCGGTTTAACACGGCAGGCCAAAGGTCATATGCCGGTAGAATGTGAGATTTATGTATTTGAGAATGATTTAGGATGCTTTGCTTTTCCGAGAGGCGTGGGAGATCACCCGTTTCGGCACGCCGCCAAAAGACTTCGTTCTTTAACGGGCGCCGATCATCCGATAATACTCCCCAACGATAAGCGAGGATTTACGTGAGAAAATCTGGTAGGTGAAGATGTCAACATGGGAGACTAAATCAGAATCAACGGGGGTGACTTCTAGTCAGAACAGCCTAGTCGCCCCGCATTTCGCATCTCTACCTTACTGGACTAATGAAGTAATCACGATGACTAATTGCCCCCCCCCCCCCCCCCCCCCCCCCCTGTACGCAGACGAGACAAACCGCAGATCTGAGAACAGATCCGACCCTCCGCTCGTATCCGTATCAGCTAACCTCAGTTAAATTCATTAGTCTTATCAGCGTGTTTCGGCGATAAACCCTCCACTCGGTGGCCATTACTCACACGTCCAAAACCCCCCGCCGTTGTCATGGTATCAGCCGGGGCCACCGCCAGGCCTCCCTCTCCCCAGACCCCTGGAATAGCCCGGCTGATAACCCCGCATAAGGGGGCGGGGTCGAGGGGTTCTGCTACTGAGCCCTTTTATCATCGAGGAGGCGGGGGGGGGGGCAGAGCACTCAGATTAATGGACGTGATCTTTCATGGGAGACGCTTATTGAGATCTGTCCAATGTCAACGTGACCTACTGTATAAGAGGCCGGCGGTGTCGAGGGGACAACATGTGACGTTTGAATGTTTGCATCGCGTCGGAGAGCCTGGATATAGCACAAACACTTCCTGCATGTTGATGATTCAATGGCTCGCTACAGGAAATTGACCCCCCCCCCCCCGCCCTTCCATATCAGAATGGTTTTAAAGGATAGCACCAATCAAATGTTTATGTCGGCTCATTGTTGATATCGGACAGTGGAATAGATAGGAAGTCTTTGTCTCTGCCTGCTGTGTCTCCAGAAGGATCACAGCGGTGAGCCGACGCATCGCTCGCAAAGAGGAGGGAGAGAGGATGAAGGTATCAGAGTGACTGCAGAACGCAAATATAATCACGTTTTCAACGGACTGTCTTCAGTAGCACACAATTACACTACTTATCTCTCTGCTGGCTGACAGAAGGCAAACTGAAACCTGACAGCAGCACGCTAAGGAAGATGTAGCGTTGTGTAAATATAACTTGGTAAATTATACGATTGTATAATTTAGTGGGGTAGTCACTGACTCACTAGCCTCATACATGGCCGACGACGCAAACCTGGTATACAAGAAATTCACCACTAGCCTTCCGACGATTGGATGACCTGATGTCACAGCTGCTTTCTGATTGGATGGACCTACCGTCGGTAACGAGCCAGAAGTTAAAGTAGGCCTATGATGTCCTTCCCGTTGGAACTAACGACAGATAGATATTGCGGCCGTAAAGAGTACATTATGGTTTTGAGTCCAATTCTTTCCTATCCCACTGTAAATCAATCAGCGAGCCGTGTCGAAAACC
>NW_028174009.1:0-8546 GCF_963971535.1 Notolepis coatsorum | reverse complement strand
CTGCTATCTTCCACAGCCCAACCCCCCTTATTGAAGATGCTTGATAGTGCTGTGGCGGTGGCTTTGCAGAAAGAGGACATGCCGTAATATTGGAGAGAAAAGGCGAACAGGTTATCCATGGATCAGCAGGAAGCGGCAGTAAAAAGGAAAAATAAGAAATTAAAAATATCACACAAATGTCAGACGGCCTTAGCTCGACCGTATCAAAACATCCGCCTGTCAAAGCCTGTAAATCCAGGCTTATTTTCTGCGGCGAACCTAAAATAGACAGAGAGAGAGAGCTATTTTGTCTCGCAATAAACAAGAACAATGAAATAGCGGGTTGGTTCATGTGATATGAGAGGGGTTTGGCTACGGAGGCAGAGTGTGTTTGATCTACATGTTGGGGCGTACTGGTCTGTTTTAGAGATAGCATCTAGCCGGCATGTCAGACGGGGCCGCTTGGACTGACTGAATGTCGGCACAGCAGCGTGGGATTGATCTGAGCAAAGCAAGTCAGCTGTTAGGAGCCTATAGGGGATACACAGCGTCAGGAGACGGTATGGCGACCACAGCAGAGCGTACCGTTTATTTAAAATGTTTAGCTCATATAATTTATTTATTTATTAATCATTTCTTTTCCAGAGCTGCAGTGAGACAAATCCCTTCTAATAGGAAGCTTCTGGGGGCTGCAGGGGGAGCGTGGTCGATACAGAGGGATAGGGGATGGCTTTGAAGATGGCCTCTCTCCCGCCCTCCCTCCAAATGAAAAGGCAGGAGAGAGGCGTCCCGTCGGGACTGAGCCAGGGCTAAGTTTCTATTAGCACTATCTACATAACACCTAAGATGTCCCCGCGTTGGATGTGACAGCCTCCACATTATCTCACATTAGGGAAAACAACAAAGCTGCGGAAGACAGTGAGAGATGGGGTATTTATCAGAGCGGCAGAGGGACAAGGACATTCAAAAACACACCGGCTATTAGTAGAACCATGCTCTTGGAATTAAATTATACACTACCTGATTTTGCACATTTTGTTTTAGTAAAACATTCGAGTAAGCTTGGAAATTTTTTGGCATTTCAAAATAGATACTTTTTGAGGATATATAACCTAACAGTCTTCTCAGCTCGTTTGCTCGTTTGCTCGAGACTGGTCTTCAAATGGAGTAACTGTAGTTACCATGGAAACGAGTCAAGATTCAATACACAGTCTTGTACCCGTGACTTTTCCCACATTTTTCTTAAATGTAAAAAAGGCAGATATCATTTAATTATGCTCAACTCTGCCCCCGTCAAATGTCAGACCAATGTTGAACAAGTGGAATCCTGCTACCTTGAGAAACTCCTCTGGTAAAAGACCATAGGCAAGAATTCTTCAAACTACCATGTGACTCCCCAGGTCTGTTGTTGCTGCTGAGAGTGAACGATGGTCACAATAATCATCACCAGAGGCATGAACTGTTCCAGAGATTTAAAAAAACAACAACACAGACGTTGAAATAATATTCCCTCTCTGCTCGTTTTCTCCCACAATGCATTTTGCCGCAGTAATATCCCCTGTAGAGGCCGGGGCATCATTCACCAGTCAGTGTTTGGGAGCTATCACACGATTGCAAAACAAATGATGTCCTACCTGTGTGTTTGACACTCTAAGTGTCAGTGTTTGGCTTGACTAATGGCTCGCCCCCGACGGAGAGGGGGGGCTGGAATCTCTTAGTGTCACAGTGTGAGCTGCAGACGCGCTGAGCAAAGTGGACGTCCACTCGCTTTTCATATTGTATGCGTGTGTATTTGGTCCCCTGCTAAGAGCCTCACTGATGGGTGGATATGGATAAAGGAGAGGTGTGTGTGTGTGTGTGTGTGTGTGTGTGTGTGTGTGTGTGTGTGTGTGTGTGTGTGTGTGTGTGTGTGTGTGTGTGTGTGTGTGTGTGTGTGTGTGTGTGTGTGTGTGTGTGTGTGTGTGTGTGTGTGTGTGTGTGTGTGTGTGTGTGTGTGTGTGTGTGTGTGTGTGTGTGTCCACTTACAGCTGTCATGAGGGAGAAGTTAACACTCTCTAGCAGATGTCTCCGGGGGCCTTGTGAGTCCTGTGTCTCTGAGCCCTAATGAGTTAAACCTTAAACCCCTTTGGTCCTCCGGATGCGAATCATTAAGCTCAGGTGAATCGAATTAAGATCATAGGCCTGATTCAAATGGCTTAGTATGGCTGTAGAACACAGCATAGGGGTTGTTAAGGGCTCCTGTCGGGTTGCTGTGGGTTACGAGATGAAGGCGTTTTTTTTATTCTCCTGTGAATAAAACCTGTGGAAATGGCTTCTCTCCCTTGAGCCACAAATGGGCTCTAATGCATTTCCGCTTCCTTTTGATGTTGAATGTAAATATGAATGGACTCTGGAACAGGGTCATGTCGTGTTTGGATATAAATCATTTTGGGGGATTTAGGCCTTTTTTACAGCAGCCATTTTGACCTGTCATAGATGGGTGAACGGAGGTGTAAGCATAGATATAGAATACAGTATTTATAATTATCTAGATATAGACTTATTATTCTATATCTATGATTAGATACTTTGTTTCTTTTGCTAAAGAAACATTGAGAGTAGCACAACATTAAATAATAGCAAGCAGAGTTGAAAGTCTTTATGTCCTCATTAGGACTGGCAAATGATTAAAACTAATCACAGTTAACACAAATAAAGAATACCTTGCAAAATGCATGCATAAGGGCTGTGATAATGAAGAAATGCATGACAAAATGATTAAGGAAAATTATCTGAAAAGTACTTATCAGTCACAGGCGCCTTGAAAAAGGTTGAATTGTGATTTTATCCCAGAGATACAATTATATGGGTGACCATTTTGTGATTTGTTGTCGTTCTTTAATTCATTCAATCTTTACAATGACATCGAGAGGTACAGTACATAATACAAAAACAATATAGAAACTTGAAAAGTCAATCAATTAAACAATTACATTTTATTAAAACAACTACAGAGTGAGGTGAAATGGTTGGCTGTTATAGATTTAAACTGACCAAAGTAAACCAACCAAGTATTGAGTTTTAAAGAGCTTTGCAAAACATTGCACGTGTCGGGGGCAGCTTTTCCTAATTAAGTGCAAACTCTGGGGACCTTAAGTGAAAGCCAATCACCAGGGTGAGTATGCTAAGATCCAGAGTTCCAGTCCAGTGAGGAAGTGATGTAAGGTGGATCATTAATAATGACTTCATACAGAAACACATGCCAGTGCAAGTCACATCTCTCTACTAGAGAGGACCACCCAACTACCCATAACTGTCACCAGTGATAAACCTAAGGGCAGAATGATATACAGAATCCAAATGTTTAAGAGTGGAAGCAGCAGCATGTCTAGTATAAACTACGTCTCCATAATCCAAAACAGAAAATAGGAAAATACTATAGGTTTTTGTTTCTGTACAAAAAGCCAATCATCAAAAGAGAATCATCATTCTCCCAGCTTGCATGTCAGAGGAATCAGACAGGTAAACACAGACTACCCATCACTGCTTGCTTTTTGGAAGTTACTGGAGGCGATTGGGGTAATGTCAAATTTACAACAGTCTTCATAAACTAGGCTATTAGAAACGTAATTGAATACTTTCAATAAAGCGTGTTCTTGATTCTTCATTGCCCACAAAACATTTCTAGGATAAGTTTACCATAACAAACTAGGCTATGCGTTGTGGGAATGTGCATCTAGTTAGGCAGTACATGATAAAAGGTATGGCTGTCTTAATATTGCAGGGCCCTATTGAAGGAATGTGCTGTAGCTTGAGCTCTCACCAGCCCACGCTCTCCCACGTCAAGCCCATATATTTAGCAGGGGGGGGGGGGGCTTTTTCCTTCTTCATGCGCTGTGGTGCGAGAGGTGCAGGAGGGTTCTGAAATGTTTGTCTTTGTTCTCCTGGCGGAGTTTTCTGTGCGTGGGTGTTCACAGTTTCCAGGAGCGCCTCGGGAATGCATTTTCAACAGATGGAGGCTTAAACTGGAGCGCTGGCTTCCACAATCAGGGCTATATACTTTCGTAGTCTGCTATTTAATTTGTTTGTTTGCTTGTTTTTGTATTTGTTTGCTGAAGTGTCTTTCCCTCGGCCAGCAGTATTAATATGGTGTGTTGACAATAGAGGGGTCGCAGTTGTATTATCATCATTGCTACAGGGTGGCAGTTGTGAACTCTAATTAAATATCTTTGACATCCATTTGATATTTCACAAATGAAACCATATTCATATCAAGCAATTAGGGACAGTAAGTATCTTCAGTGACATTGTATTTGATCACATTCTATATCATGTTGTTATCATAGTAAAACCCTTTGTTACCAAGGACAGAGCTCAGCCACGTCGCTGTCCACGGTGCTGAAATGGCTAGTATCATAGGCACAACTTCTTCAACATAAAAGCAGGTCTGTTTCACTTCATTATGAATTAGGAATATGCACAGTTCTCGTTATATTAAATAGTAACTGGAAACACTATTTTCCGATTAACTTTTCCTTCTGTTCTTTGCTGTGAGGACTTGGGAGAGAGAGGGTCACAACTATGGTCAAGAAATCAAGAAATGTGACCTAAAGGAAATGTGTTTGATGCAAGGTGTAGACGATTTGCGGTGAAAAATGCACATTATAGAAAAATTATTTCTGCAAAGCAAAACAATTCTTAGCACCGCAGGGCACCTTTCTGGTATGTTATGACACCCATCCAGTGGGCCGCCTGCCTCTTTGTGTCTAAAACACATTTCTTATTCGATTTGACAACCTCAGAAAAGAGTAATTGCTTTTCTGACCTGTAATTTTAGCTCAGCCTTTTGTATAAACCAAAATGCATGCCTTTGATTTATGTCTTTTGTCATGCAGCAGAACTGCTTTGACTCACCTGAGCACACGTGGGCCTGGCTGTTAACAGTGCGTTCAACCGTACATGGCTGAACTGCTGCTGTTCATAGATGAAACTCTCTTTTTTGGTCAGTGTTGTTGTGTTTTTTGTTAATTAATGAGCATTATGATGATGCATCAACTTAGCCTTTCTACTAACTCAGGGAAATGCATGGGGAACTGCTGTTCTGGGATTCTATCCATATGCTGTCTATATTTATGCACGGGACAAAAATACTTCAAAGACTTGTTTGCCTGAATGCACACCCTTGTGTTCTATCGCACATCTCTCTCTCTCTCTCTCTCTCTCTCTCTCTCTCTCTCTCTCTCTCTCTCTCTCTCTCTCTCTCTCTCTCTCTCTCTCTCTCTCTCTCTCTCTCTCTCTCTCTCTCTCTCCCTCTCTCTCTCTTCTCCATATTTCCCCTCTATGTCTCTCCTGTCCCCATCAAAGCCATTTTTCTCCGCACTCAGCGGTGGCGGCATTCCTCCCAGGACTGTGGGCGCTGGAGCGCCGCAGGCTTCCCTGGAGCTTCCCTGGAGCCAGAGTGTAGCCTACAAACCCTTTGAGCAAGACCAGACAGGACTCCTTTATATTAGCCCTGCTTCAATATAACACATCAGCTTTATATTAGCCCCGCTTCAATATAGCACCTTTATATTAGCCCCGCTTCAATATAGCACCTTTATATTAGCCCCGCTTCAATATAGCACCTTTATATTAGCCCCGCTTCAATATAGCACCTTTATATTAGCCCCGCTTCAATATAGCACCTTTATATTAGCCCCGCTTCAATATAGCACCTTTATATTAGCCCTGCTTCAATATAGCACCTTTATATTAGCCCTGCTTCAATATAGCACCTTTATATTAGCCCCGCTTCAATATAGCACCTTTATATTAGCCCCGCTTCAATATAGCACCTTTATATTAGCCCCGCTTCAATATAGCACCTTTATATTAGCCCCGCTTCAATATAGCACCTTTATATTAGCCCCGCTTCAATATAGCACCTTTATATTAGCCCCGCTTCAATATAGCACCTTTATATTAGCCCTGCTTCAATATAGCACCTTTATATTAGCCCTGCTTCAATATAGCACCTTTATATTAGCCCTGCTTCAATATAGCACCTTTATATTAGCCCCGCTTCAATATAGCACCTTTATATTAGCCCCGCTTGAATATAGCACCTTTATATTAGCCCTGCTTCAATATAGCACCTTTATATTAGCCCTGCTTCAATATAGCACCTTTATATTAGCCCTGCTTCAATATAGCACCTTTATATTAGCCCTGCTTCAATATAGCACCTTTATATTAGCCCTGCTTCAATATAGCACCTTTATATTAGCCCCGCTTCAATATAGCACCTTTATATTAGCCCTGCTTCAATATAGCACCTTTATATTAGCCCTGCTTCAATATAGCACATCAGCTTTATATTAGCCCTGACGTCTGACGTCACTTTAGTTTCCCGCGTGGTCCACCCGTATAGGGATTTATCATTGGGGAAATGTATTATCGGCTATTGTAATAATGTATTATCGGCTATTGTAATAATTATCGGCTATTGTAATAATAATAATAATAATAATAATAATAATAATAATAATAATAATAATAATAATAATAATAATAATAATAATGTAATAATAATGAACATTGGCAAGCTTCCCCCCTCCCCATCTTTTCGCACAACATTTGTTCCCTTCTATCACTAACATTATTGTTTAAGCATTTTTGGTTGAAATAAAGTTAGTTATAAGGTTTTTAACTACACCTACCCGTAGAACGCCTGTCATTCAGTGCTGTTGCCTAATACAGTTGCACTGATACCAAGCTAAGGAACGTTAACGTTAACTTTACCCATAGCTACCTAGCTAAACCTACTAGACGTTAGCAATGTCTACTGTCGTATCCATACGTTCCCTGGCAGCATACTTTGCTAAAGCCAGGAGTCTACTCTGTGGTGACGTCAGTCAGCAGCACCAAAGTGAAGTGTAGTTCCTCAGTGAACGAAAACATAAACGTTATTATTTAGCTACTTTTACGATTAATTGCGAATTTTTTCATGCTGAGCTATAGATTGTGGATGAATACACACAGAAAGGTACGCCATGCCAATGTTCATGCTTTATTTATTTTAAACGAGACGATTTAGAAAATGGGTCCATTGGAAATACATGGCAATTTCAAGGAGGGTAGACCGCGCGGGAAACACCAATGACGTAGCCCAGTGGTCACCAACCCGTCGATCTTGATCGACTGGTCGATCTTTGAGACCTTCCCTGTAGATCTTTCCCTGAAAAAAGAAATGTAAAAAAAAAAATTTCTTTCCCTGAGAGTCCACATTACAGTTCTACTTTTGTTTTGATGTGAAAAGTGATGCTGCATAAGATTACTGCACTTAGCACTGACTGAGAAAGTACATATTACAGTTCTACTTTGACAAACATATTACAATTAGCATTTTCTAATGTTAATAATATGAGAGTCCACATTACAGTTCTACTTTTGTTTTGATGTGAGAAGTGATGCCGCATAAGAGGACTGCACTTAGCACTGACTGAGAAAGTACATATTACAGTTCTACTTTATAAAATGCTAATTGTAAATATGTTTGGCAATGTTAATTAATAGGAGAAGGTCCACATCACAGTTCTACTTTTGTTTTGATGTGAAAAGTGATGCTGCATAAGATGACTGCACTTAGCACTGACTGAGAAAGTACATATTACAGTTCTACTTTATAAAATGCTAATTGTAAATATGTTTGGCAATGTTAATTAATAGGAGAAGATCACAGTTCTACTTTTGTTTTGATGTGAAAAGTGATGCTGCATAAGATGACTGCACTTAGCACTGACTGAGAAAGTACACATTACAGTTCTACTTTATAAAATGCTAATTGTAAATATGTTTGTCAATGTTAATAATATGAGAAAGTCCACATTGTTCTACTTTTGTTTTGATGTGAAAAGTGATGCTGCATAAGCTGACTGCACTTAGCACTGACTGAGAAAGTACACATTACAGTTCTACTTTATAAAATGCTAATTGTAAATATGTTTGTCAATGTTAATAATATGAGAAAGTCCACATTACAGTTCTACTTTTGTTTTGATGTGAAAAGTGATGCTGCATAAGATGACTGCACTTAGCACTGACTGAGAAAGTACACATTACAGTTCTACTTTTGTTTTGATGTGAAAAGTGATGCTGCATAAGATGACTGCACTTAGCACTGACTGAGAAAGTACACATTACAGTTCTACTTTGATGTTTTAATGTTGGACCAAAGCATTGCATGTAATTAGAATACAGGCAAATAAAAGTCATTTAGTTTAAAGTACAATCTTGGCTGTCTTTTTCTCTCAACGCTTCAATAGGTAGATCTTGCCTTCACCAAAAAAAAAAAAAAGTGATCTTGGGCTTTAAAATGTTGGTGACCACTGACGTAGCCACTACACCTCCCTATATAGCACATCCACCTCCCTATATACGGTAGGACATCCACCTTTATATTAGCCCTGCTTCAATATAGCACATCAAACCAATATCTGGATTTCCAGATCGGTGGCGACTGTTTTTACAATATTTCCATATTCCAGAAAGCGGCACTTTTTACATTGTATTTTTAACCATTGCATCTTCAAGATAGGCTGATATTCTTC
>NW_028174010.1:0-4000 GCF_963971535.1 Notolepis coatsorum | reverse complement strand
ATTCATACCGGGAGATATAGCGTGAAATATAGCCCCAATCAGGCCAATTTTTAAGTGGGGGGTCTGGGGGTCCCCCACCCGGAACATTTTTGTTACAAAGACTTAATTTCCTGCATTCTGGTGAATTTTAGTGCATGTGAATCACAAACTAATGAGCCAACAATTGCTTAGTACAATGTACTGTTATGAACCTCAAATAAAACTTGTGTCACTAGCAATGCTACTCTCTCCACCTTCAAAAAGAAAAAAGCAAGAGCACAACATATTTTTCTATTTACTATTATAATACAGTTAACCACTCTCTCCACCTATTCAAACAGAGCATGAGCACAATACCATATTCACTTTACTGATGCACTACCCATCAACAGTTAAAATAGCCCTTTACACAAACATTAAATAACAGACCTTTCATTACAATACTATAATAACAGTAGCCACTGCCAGAATAGTGACACATGTATTGTGAGGATTCGCCTGTTTCCCTGGACCTTTTTTCCCTGTCCTCTCCTCACCAGCCCCCACCTTTGGACATTCCCTGTCTACTCTCCTTCACCAGCCCCCACCCTTGCGAGAATTTTCCCTGTCTACTCTCCTTCACCAGCCCCCACCCTTGGACGTTCTTGTTCCTCTACCTTCACGCAGCTGTCATAGTTTGTGATTAGCGCCCCAGAGGGCTTTATATACCTGGACCTTCCCTCTAGTCCTTGTCGGGTCGTTCTGTGTCTGTGTTCATGGAGTTCTGTGTTCATGGAGTTCTGTGTTCATGGAGTTCTGTGTGCTGGTCTGTATTCTGTACGTTACCATCACCTGCCGCGTCTCCGGCGTGAGACGACGTGCCAGCCATCACCCCCTATTTCCACGGGAGGATGGCGGGTGCTCATCCCGTTCCCCTCGGACCCCGGCTCGTCATCGCTCCCTATTTCCACGGGACGATGGCGGGTGCTCATCCCGTTCCCCTCGGACCCCGGCTCGTCATCGCTCCCTATTTCCACGGGAGGATGGCGTGTTCTCGCCCCGGTCCCCTGGGACCCCCTGTGTTCTGCGCTGCCCGTCTGCAGCATCCGAGGAGGAGGAGGAGGATTCCGTTAAGAGCAGCAGAGCCCTACTCTGTGTAGGGACGAAGAGGATCTCCGTGCCAGGCCTCCGCCGTCGGGCCCCTGTCCCCGTGCCAGGCCTCCGCCGTCGGGCCCCTGTCCCCGTGCCAGGCCTCCGCCGTCGGGCCCCTGTCCCCGTGCCAGGCCTCCGCCGTCGGGCCCCTGTCCCCGTGCCCGGCCTCCGCCATCGGAACCCTGTCCTCATCCCTGTAAGCAGCTCTGGCCCTCGCCCTGTCCAAGGCCTTAACCCTGTTCTCTGTCCCTGTCTCCAGCCCGCCTCTCCGGGCCTCTGTCCCTGTCCCCCTCTCCAGTGCCCCTGGTCCTGGCCCTGACACTTAGCCCTGGTCCTTAGCCCTGGCCCTTAGCCTTAGTCCCTTAGCCTGTTCGCCTCTTAGAGGCACAGTGCCGCATTTTCCAGATTTCCTTGACTCTAGTGTTTTTGTGTTCTCCCTTAAAGGGACTGTGCCGCTTTTTGTTCTATAATAAATATTTGCCCTGTTTTGGCTTACTCTCATACCTGTCTTGTGTTGTGCGATTGGGGTCGGTTACAAACCATAACATGTATCGCGTGTGGTGAGCACATGCATGCATGCACAACGAAGACAGAAGATTGTGTTGTCTCAATAATTTTAACTATAAAATGAGCTCAAAGTATGAGCTCACTGACTGAAATTTCCAACAAAAAGCATCAATTGTCAAATAATATTGATCACATTAACTAGACTAGATGTTTTTGAGGAAATTAGAAAGGGAACAACAACTTAACCCTTGTGTCTGATCAGATTCTTATTTTTTTGATAACTTTGCAGTGATTATGTTTGTAGCCAATGTGGCAAAGGTGTGTAATCTTTGAATTATCTTGGAATTATTATTTTCTCTTTCATAAATTGTTTATTCAACTTCAGCCCCAATCATAACCACCACATATTGTTTTTTGTAATGTCAGATTTAACAACTCCTTTCAGAAAAGTGGGAGTGTGCCATCTGCCATTCCATTCACCGCCTCCGCTGTTAATCAGTTGTATCGCCTGGTCCCGCCTCCACCAATCACAAGCGGCAGCACGGCTCCATTGTCTGTGTGTGTCCATGTGAGGGAGAGAGAGTCAGATAGTTCTCCAACTCTGTCGCAGACAGTGAAATCCTGGTTGTTCCCCACCCACCTAGGTTATCTAACTATCGCGCCGCGCCGCCGCCACAACTAGAAACAATGGCCTGGCAAAAAAAATATTAACAATAATAAAAACAATATATAATTTTTTTTTTTACATAATTTTTTTTTTTTTAATCTGTGCAGGCCAGGCCACGGGAAAACTCCCGGTGCTCCCGATGGCCAGTCCGGGCCTGCCTCCTGCCTGACACTAATTTCCCACAGATGCAAACAGACAAAAAAAGGAGAGCTATATAACCCAGGGCTTTTCCTTGCATTTTCCCTTGTGTTTCTTCCATTAAACTCAATCAACCATATTGTATGCATTATAATGCACACACTCTCATAACACACCATTTCATAGTACAGATTACTTATATCATTCAAGGGTATTTCCTCATTAACATTAGCTAGCAAGACACCTTCGAAAAAACTCACGAAGGCTCACGTTCAAGGCCTCAATGTGAAATGGCGCACGTGCAGTCTTGGTTGTCACCGAACTCTGTGGACTTAACAAAAGAATAACGTTGTTCAAATGCCAAATAACTGTTAATTGATTTCATACTGTAGGACAAATTTACCTCAGAACATGGCGTGCAAATGTTCGTTACTAAGCCAATGTTAGCTTGGTAATATCCCCCCGTGTTTTCTTCAATCTTATTTTTCAAACGATACAATTCACAATCACCCCTCCACATTGTATTTAACAACATTAACATTACCTCTTGCAAGTTGCTGGAAGCCAATAGCTACCAAATTAATTAATTAATATGTGATTAGGGGGAGAAACTTACCTGACTTACCTCTGCCGCGACGTGGAGAAAATGGCGTGTCTTGGAGATTCTTCAAGAGAAGGAGATGGGCGGAGCTTCCCAGAGTAGTTCTGACACCAGCCAATTAACGACGAAATATTTCACGAACAATGTCTGCATTTTACTCAAACTGTTGTTATAGTCAAGTTAGGCCGCGCTCACAAGTTCTAACACTGGGTGCTGTAATCCCATAAAGTTCAGTATATCAAAAAGCAGGGTAGCCGGACCAGCACTCTCAGGTTCAATGTTTTTAATGGCAGCCTGAATAGATAGCAGACATGTTTCGGACAATGTCCTTCTTCAGTGATATGGCTAGCCAAACTGTTGTTGTAATAACTCTGAAAGTGTCAATGTACTTTGACACTGCATATTTGACACTGCAAATTTTACTGTGTACTACAAACAGGGCCGCCTGGGAGAAATGCGAGGCCCTGTGCGAGATTTAACGCGAGCCCCCCCCCCCCCCCCCCCCCCCCCAAAAGGTTAAAAAAAAATATATATATATATATATATATATATATATATATATATATTTTTTATTTTATTTTTTTTCATACAGTCAACATATTCTTAAATAATAGCGCTGCCCGAGGCGGGGCATGATACAGTCAACATATAGCAAAAGAGAGAGCGAGAGAGAGCTCCCGTTCTACAGTCAATATACAGTGTACAGAGAGAGAGAGAGAGAGAGAGAGAGACACATTAGAAAGAAATTGAAATGCTATTTGGCCCTAAACAGAGAGTACACAGTGGCAGAATACCTGAGCACTGTGACTGAAGATCCTTGACTATACAGACTCAGCGAGCACAGCCTAGCCATCGAGAAAGGCCGCCATAGGCAGACTGTGTGTGTTAGAAAGAGAGAGAGAGAGAGAGAGAGAGCATGTGTGTTAGAGAGAGAGCATGTATGAGAGAGAGAGAGAGAGAGAGAGAGAGAGAGAGAG
>NW_028174011.1:242500-253230 GCF_963971535.1 Notolepis coatsorum | reverse complement strand
AAGAGTCATACATTCCTTAACAGGCAACACTGCCAATCCAGTTACAGTAGGAGTACCTTTGTAAAAAAAAAAAAAAAAAAAAAAGTGCAGAATAACGACATAAAAATACTTGATATTAATCAAAGCAGCCAGATGCATCAACAGGCCATGTGCAAATCTGTAGCTACTTCAGTTTGGCAGATTTCTAGCAAGAAACAGCAACATGTTGACGTTGTGTGGTTTAAGGCAGGATCTCTGAGGAGTAGCGATGTTGCCAGCTGTGCTAAACATTCTCTCTGAGCTGGTGCTTGTTGCACAAATGCACATGTATTTTTGTGCTAATTTGGCCATCAAAGGATACCTTCTTTGATTATCACGCCACCACATCAAGGGATCGGGAAGAAGAGGGCGCCGTGTCGTTCCCCAGCTGGGCATACTGGAGGGGGTGGTTGTACTTGAGATGCAGATGAGCCTGTTTAGTTGCTACTTGTTTTAAACAAATTCGACATACCGGCTCGTCGACGTTACAAGGTTCACCTGGCTCATTTGCTTTGTATCCAAAATGTTCCCACTCTGCGGCGGTAGCATTTGGCGTTGCAACCGATTCCATTGTTTTCCCTCTCCAACTCTCCACTCACGTGTGTTTACTGTCTGTGGGCCAGAGCCAGTGTTGTCGCGTGTGGCGCGCTACAAGTTGTTGTCTGTCTGACGGCACGAACACACTGCTGACGAATGAACACGGACGGACGGACGGGCGGCTGCCTCTTCACTTCCGCTCACATGTTAATGGACGACAGCAGGCACACTGGCCGCGAGCGGGAGCGCGCCTCGCCAACGGCTCGCGAGCGGCAAGCTATTTTTTCGCTTCAATCCTATTTGAGGCGGCGCGCCACGCCATTGTCACAGAAATACAGTTGAATATCTGCATTATTACCACAGATATAGATGTTGTTCAACCAGCTGTGTCTGTATCTGCAAATAAACGCCCAACCCCCCCCCCTGTCTGTATGTTTGTTTATACCTGTAAATGCCCAAAACCCCCACCACCTCCTAATAGACAGTCTCCTCCCCACCGCATGTATATATTCCCTCCCCACCGCATGTATATATTCCCTCCCCACCGTATGTATATTTCCCTCCCACCCACCCACCCCCTCCTAATGTACAGTCCCCTCCCCATCATATGTATATACTCTGTCAGGATCTAGGGGTAACAGTACTGTATATTGGAATACCGTTTATGTCACAAATGTATCAATTATAAATACCTATATGTCCCTATGCCATAAATGTCATGTATGTTGTGTATGTCATAAATGTCTATATGAATTGAAAATGGGGGACCCTGATGGAAACAAGACAAACGTCTTTCTCTGGTCTGCATCCCCTTAATTAACAATTGTATGTATTGAGCCGTACTGTATTGTACCCATTCTGCAATCTGTTAAATAAAGTTTTCATTCATTCATTCATTCATTCATTCATTCATTCATTCATTCATTCATTCATTCATTCATTCATTCATTCATTCATTCATTCATTCATTCATTCATTCATAACTATTACAATGTTGCATAATAATAATAATAATAATAAAATAATAATAATAATAATAATAATAATAATAATAATAATAATAATAATAATAATAATAATTAATAATAATAATAATAGCAGGATATAGCAGTCATTAAGTCAATCCACCTTGTCACCTATAATGACAAACGTTTTATTTGTTTCCTGACAGCTAATTATGGTAATTATGATTATTATTATTATGATTGAACAGCAACCAGTAGGCTTATATCAGTGTATATTTTATTAACAGATTGCAGAATGGGTATACAATACAGTACAGCTCTATCTTTTTCTCTCTCTCTTTATTCTCCCTATGCCTTTCTCTCTCGTTTTCTCTCTATCTTTCAATAGATGTTGTTCAGCCAGCTAATGTGTCTATCTTTCCCAATGCAAATAAACAATATTACTATAGTTAGTACCCCGCCCTGTCTGTCTGTTTGTTTGTCTATCTGTCATATCTGGTTGCCTGTCTGTCCCGACAGAGACAGAGAGAGAGGGGGGGGGGAGATAGAGAGAGAGGGGGGAGAGAGAGGAGAGAGAGGAGAGAGAGAGAGAGAGAGAGAGAGAGAGAGAGAGAGAGAGAGAGAGAGAGAGAGAGAGAGAGAGAGAGAGAGAGAGAGAGAGAGAGAGAGAGAGAGAGAGAGAGAGAGAGAGAGAGAGAGAGAGGAGATGAGAGAGAGAGGGGGGGGGGCAGAGAGAGAGAGGGGGGGGCAAGAGAGAGAGAGAGGGGGGAGAGAGAGAGAGAGAAGAGAGAGAGAGAGAGAGAGAGAGAGAGAGGGGGGGGGAGATAGAGAGAGAGCGAGAGAGGGAGAGAGAGAGAGAGAGAGAGAGAGAGAGGGAGAGAGAGCTCTTGCTGGTGGGGCTCCACGCTGCTCTTTCGAGTACAGTCACACACTGATCATCATTCTAAAATGACTGACTTCGCATATAGACTAGGCATTTACAGCTGTCCTCAAGTGATGGGTCCAGTGTGTCTGACCAGGCGCGCGATCCCGCGAGGGAGCCGCGCGTGACTTCATTCGTTAGCAGTGTGTTCGTGGCGTGAGGCTCTGAGCACGTCACAGCCCCGGTGCCCCGCCTCCTCACACAGAGAAGAGCTACTGGTTGTTGTTGTTGTTGTCTGTCTGAGCACGTCACAGCCCCGGTGCCCCGCCTCCTCACACAGAGAAGAGCTACTGGTTGTTGTTGTTGTTGTTGTCTGTCTGAGCACGTCACAGCCCCGGTGCCCCGCCTCCTCACACAGAGAAGAGCTACTGGTTGTTGTTGTTGTCTGTCTGAGCACGTCACAGCCCGGTGCGCCGCCTCCTCACACAGAGAAGAGCTACTGGTTGTTGTTGTTGTCTGTCTGAGCACGTCACAGCCCCGGTGCCCCGCCTCCTCACACAGAGAAGAGCTACTGGTTGTTGTTGTTGTCTGTCTGAGCACGTCACAGCCCCGGTGCCCCGCCTCCTCACACAGAGAAGAGCTACTGGTTGTTGTTGTTGTTGTTGTCTGTCTGAGCACGTCACAGCCCCGGTGCCCCGCCTCCTCACACAGAGAAGAGCTACTGGTTGTTGTTGTTGTTGTCTGTCTGAGCACGTCACAGCCCCGGTGCCCCGCCTCCTCACACAGAGAAGAGCTACTGGTTGTTGTTGTTGTTGTCTGTCTGAGCACGTCACAGCCCCGGTGCCCCGCCTCCTCACACAGAGAAGAGCTACTGGTTGTTGTTGTTGTTGTTGTTGTCTGTCTGAGCACGTCACAGCCCCGGTGCCCCGCCTCCTCACACAGAGAAGAGCTACTGGTTGTTGTTGTTGTTGTTGTTGTCTGTCTGAGCACGTCACAGCCCCGGTGCCCCGCCTCCTCACACAGAGAAGAGCTACTGGTTGTTGTTGTTGTCTGTCTGAGCACGTCACAGCCCCGGTGCCCCGCCTCCTCACACAGAGAAGAGCTACTGGTTGTTGTTGTTGTTGTCTGTCTGAGCACGTCACAGCCCCGGTGCCCCGCCTCCTCACACGGAGAAGAGCTACTGGTTGTTGTTGTTGTCTGTCTGAGCACGTCACAGCCCCGGTGCCCCGCCTCCTCACACGGAGAAGAGCTACTGGTTGTTGTTGTTGTTGTCTGTCTGAGCACGTCACAGCCCCGGTGCCCCGCCTCCTCACACAGAGAAGAGCTACTGGTTGTTGTTGTTGTTGTCTGTCTGAGCACGTCACAGCCCCGGTGCCCCGCCTCCTCACACAGAGAAGAGCTACTGGTTGTTGTTGTTGTTGTCTGTCTGAGCACGTCACAGCCCCGGTGCCCCGCCTCCTCACACAGAGAAGAGCTACTGGTTGTTGTTGTTGTCTGTCTGAGCACGTCACAGCCCCGGTGCCCCGCCTCCTCACACGGAGAAGAGCTACTGGTTGTTGTTGTTGTCTGTCTGAGCACGTCACAGCCCCGGTGCCCCGCCTCCTCACACGGAGAAGAGCTACTGGTTCCGCCTCACAAACGCGCAAATAGCAATTAATCGCGCCCGTCAAAATCATTGCATTCATTTTAATTATCGCAGCAATTAATCGATTTATTGCTTATCGCGGCAGGCCTAGGCCATAAACTATATCTTAAATTATGGCTATGTGTCTAACTGTAACTGAGGGGTTACAAAACCCTGACTGTATTAAAGATTGTGATAGATTAAACCACTGCTAGTTATGTACATCTAATATATGGCAGACACTCATAATAACACGGCACTGACAAAGAAATATCATTTGAGGGTATTCATTATTATGCAGTAAATGTTACAGATATGAGAATTAGGGTCGCGCTTGTATGGCGAAGAATATGCGTAAGTCAGTCAGTAGCATAAGTCAATGGGAATAGAATAATTCCTACGATGGGGTACTAGGCTAACGCCGCCTGGCGTAGGATGGCAATTATATGGGGGAAACGCTGGTACCGCTGGAGACAATGGTTTCCTCCCAGAGTTGTAAGCTCTGGAGGAGAGAGGAATGTTCGGATACTCAGTCTGATCAATTGAAGAAGAAGGGGTTTCACGTACAGAAGCCAGTCCTTGTAATCCAAAGCTCAGCATCAAAAGCAATAACTGTAATCCAATTGCCCGAGAGCAATGATGATAGCCAGCTAGCCTCGGTCCATGAGGCCAGCCCGAATGTAGATCCTCAAGGTGGTTAAATCCAAACGACAGTGGAGATTAACGATGCTCTTCTCCAGGTAGTACGTTCCACAATCAATATAATCCAACCAATACTGGTTCTGCAATCGCCGCCGTCGGTTCTCCTGTGCACATATCCAGTAGATTCTCCGACTAGGCCTCCTCGTGTGCTGGTACCAATGTATTTAGTCCACGCCCACTGGCTAAGGTCCATTAGCTAAACGAACGAACTGCTGGGTAATGCTACACGCGAACGAACTGCTGTTGGCACGATACACACTAATTAACGACTCTTTACTTCACATTAAGCTAAGTCGAACTTGACGTTACTGCATTAAATCTGACACTTTTACTATTCACTTCGCACATGGTTCTCAACGCTCTGTTAGACGCACTGCTTCTCACTTCACTGTTTTACCGAACTTGATGAACAGCTACTGTTCGCACCTGCCGCCGTATATATACTTAAGTGGCTATCTAGTGCCGAACCTCAGTTCTCGTCTCGAATCAATGCGCTGTCTTCGGGCATGTTGCGCCGATAGCGTTATCCAATAAGGAAAGCGAATATTACTATGATTCAAACGCAGGCTTAAAGGGATATACCGTGTATACATAATAATATACAAGGTATATAAAACAATAAATGTAGATTCTCAGCTTTAATCTGGCCCTTCACAACACTAACATTCACCCGCATTTCATTGTATACTTGTATGCCGTGACAAATAAAACTCTTGACTTGACTTGACTTGACTTGACTTGACTTGAATATGGCCATCGCTTATCAATTGACAGAGCTCTCATATTTGCGAATGCAACAGCGTTCACCCTGATGTAAACAAAACAAGTCATTGATAAGCGACGGCCATATTAGACACATAGCCATAATTTAAGATATAGTTTATAGTTAAGATATAGTTTAAAACATACATAACATTTGTATTAGTGCTGTCAGGCGATTAAAAAAAGACTAAACAACTTAGATTTTCTGCTTTCCAGTGTGGAGGAATTTTCATGTGTCGAGTCGGCGGTGATTTTGGAGACTGGGAAAATACAGTTTTCCTACCTTGTAGTAGTGACGTGAATATTTAGGAAAATAGATTTAGGACCACTTCTGTAAAGAAAGACTTTGCTGTGGAAGAGAAATAAACCATTTGGATATCTTTGTTTTACACTGGAGCGGCTGTGGACATTATTATTTTTCTTTATCAACGAACGTACTACTCACGAGTAAGTAATTTTAACCAGTAGAGTGGAACGTCGGCCCTCATAAGTACTGTATCTACAAAACCTTCTGTTTAATCATCTTCCATTGATTAATTTGCTTAGATTTTTCAGGTTTGGTCAATTTGAGCATAGTGTTATTCACAGTCAAAGATACACATTTTTTTATTGATATTCTCATTTGGTTCATTACAATTTACTCAAGCCTAGTAACAGACACAGTATTTCTGACACTGGGAATACATTCCCTGAGATCCACAGATGTCCCTAGAATCAGATCCCAAGAACATGCAAATGGACCATATAAAAATTTTTTTATCTAATTAACGCGATAAACTGACAGCCCTCATTTTTTATCTATAGCACCTTTAATGTTTAAAAGAAACCCTTGAATTCCATACATTTTAACATGAATTAATTATAATTTGAATGAAAGGTTCCGTAAGGAGGGTTGCGCTATCTCAAGCCCCGCCCCCTCTTTTCTCCATCCTCCCGATCACAGCCGTCGCTTCCCTCTGACAAGTTCATGGAGGATGAAGAAAGAGAGGGCGGGGCTTGTGACGGGTCAGCCTGAGCTTTAAGAAGCACAACTGGCGGCCGGTCAGACTTGTGTGTTTTGATGGCAAATTGTAAACGTGTAACTGTTGTGATAGTTCTGTGGTTGTTTGACCCACTGCAGAAGGAGCAGAGGAGGGGGCAGCTGGCGAGGGCCTGCTGGAGACGGACCCCACGGACCTCCTCAACATGGTGAGGTCACCTGCAGAACGAGCAGAGGAGGGGGCAGCTGGCGAGGGCCTGCTGGAGACGGACCCCACGGACCTCCTCAACATGGTGAGGTCACCTGCAGAACGAGCAGAGGAGGGGGCAGCTGGCGAGGGCCTGCTGGAGACGGACCCCACGGACCTCCTCAACATGGTGAGGTCACCTGCAGAACGAGCAGAGGAGGGGGCAGCTGGCGAGGGCCTGCTGGAGACGGACCCCACGGACCTCCTCAACATGGTGAGGTCACCTGCAGAACGAGCAGAGGAGGGGGCAGCTGGCGAGGGCCTGCTGGAGACGGACCCCACGGACCTCCTCAACATGGTGAGGTCACCTGCAGAACGAGCAGAGGAGGGGGCAGCTGGCGAGGGCCTGCTGGAGACGGACCCCACGGACCTCCTCAACATGGTGAGGTCACCTGCAGAACGAGCAGAGGAGGGGGCAGCTGGCGAGGGCCTGCTGGAGACGGACCCCACGGACCTCCTCAACATGGTGAGGTCACCTGCAGAACGAGCAGAGGAGGGGGCAGCTGGCGAGGGCCTGCTGGAGACGGACCCCACGGACCTCCTCAACATGGTGAGGTCACCTGCAGGACGAGCAGAGGAGGGGGCAGCTGGCGAGGGCCTGCTGGAGACGGACCCCACGGACCTCCTCAACATGGTGAGGTCACCTGCAGAACGAGCAGAGGAGGGGGCAGCTGGCGAGGGCCTGCTGGAGACGGACCCCACGGACCTCCTCAACATGGTGAGGTCACCTGCAGAACGAGCAGAGGAGGGGGCAGCTGGCGAGGGCCTGCTGGAGACGGACCCCACGGACCTCCTCAACATGGTGAGGTCACCTGCAGAACGAGCAGAGGAGGGGGCAGCTGGCGAGGGCCTGCTGGAGACGGACCCCACGGACCTCCTCAACATGGTGAGGTCACCTGCAGAACGAGCAGAGGAGGGGGCAGCTGGCGAGGGCCTGCTGGAGACGGACCCCACGGACCTCCTCAACATGGTGAGGTCACCTGCAGAACGAGCAGAGGAGGGGGCAGCTGGCGAGGGCCTGCTGGAGACGGACCCCACGGACCTCCTCAACATGGTGAGGTCACCTGCAGAACGAGCAGAGGAGGGGGCAGCTGGCGAGGGCCTGCTGGAGACGGACCCCACGGACCTCCTCAACATGGTGAGGTCACCTGCAGAACGAGCAGAGGAGGGGGCAGCTGGCGAGGGCCTGCTGGAGACGGACCCCACGGACCTCCTCAACATGGTGAGGTCACCTGCAGAACGAGCAGAGGAGGGGGCAGCTGGCGAGGGCCTGCTGGAGGCGGACCCCACGGACCTCCTCAACATGGTGAGCTCACCTGCAGAACGAGCAGAGGAGGGGGCAGCTGGCGAGGGCCTGCTGGAGACGGACCCCACGGACCTCCTCAACATGGTGAGGTCACCTGCAGAACGAGCAGAGGAGGGGGCAGCTGGCGAGGGCCTGCTGGAGACGGACCCCACGGACCTCCTCAACATGGTGAGGTCACCTGCTCACGTTACATTTAGATTCACACGGTTATGATTTTCCATTCGATTTCCATTCGGTATCGATTCGATCAGGCTTGAGTTTCCGTAGTAGATGAGTAGAAACTCTGCTGGAAGGCAAAAGAGCGAAACGTGTCTCTCTCTGCACTCACTACAGCCACACTGGGATTGTTGTAATTCTAAATGAGAGCTATTTTATTGTTGTTTATGCTGCTATTTCCGTATTTATGTTTTTGTTGTATCGTTATCGTCTACATTGCTTTTAGCTTTTATTCTGTCTATTTTATGTCCAATGCTTGTAGGAAATGTGCTATACAAATAAAGTGTATTATTATTATCATTATTAATATTATACAAATAACGTTTATTATTATTATCATGAATAGTATTATACAAATAAAGTGTATTATTATTATCATTATTAATATTATACAAATAACGTTTTTTATTATTATTATTATTATTATTATTATTATTATTATTATTATTATTATTATTATTATTATTATTATTATTATTATTATTATTATTATTATTATTATTATTATTATTATTATTATTATTATTATTATTATTATTATTATTATTATTATTATTATTATTATTATTATTATTATTATTATTATTATTATTATTATTATTATTATTATTATCATTATTAATATTATACAAATAACGTTTTTTATTATCATTATTATTATCATTAATAGTATTATTGTGACGTGATGGCGTCGCTTGAGCAAGCAGTGGCTTTTTGTCTCGCCGGGAAGCCTATTGCTTATTAACAGCGGAGGAGTGCTGCCGAATGCTTCCGCGTTTTCCCTGATTGGCTGCGACACGCCCCGCGGCAGGCGCGGCAACCGCAGAGCGGAGCGGCAGAGCTTGCGGCATTATTTAGCCATAAACCGCCATGATTCTCATTCGAAGCTTAGCTCACCTGGCAGCGCGGCGGTCCTGCGGTCCTGCGGTCCGTTGGTTTCAAGTTCAAATCCAATAAATTTTTTTTATTTTTATTTTTTTAACGTGTATTCTTTCGCCGGTTAAGGTTAGGCATGGTTAAGGTTAAGGTTAAGGTTAGGCATTGTTTCGGAGTTGGTTAAGGTTAGAAAGGTTAAGTTTAGGCGCTGTTAAGGAGCTGGTTAAGGTTAGAGTTTGTCTTAGAGAATGGCAATATTCTTTCTATGGTTAAGGTTAGGCATGGGTTAGGGTTAGGGTTAGGGTTAGGGTTAGGGTTAAATCACCTATTATTTGCATACTAATGTTCAGTCTATTCGGCCAATATATTCATGCTGACCCTTTGTACACAAGACAAGAGCTACTAGACATTGGTTCACATGTCAGATTACCGGACGGGTACTCAGTGTCTGTGCTGGGCAGCTGACGGGGATCCTGACTGAGATGTTCAATCTGTCCCTGGCCTTCGAGAGGCTAGTCCTGACTCCTGGCTCACCTTAAATCCTGCCTACCACCCTCACTTGACCCCTACCAGTTTGTCTACCCCCCTCACTTGACCCCTACCAGTTTGTCTACCACCCTCACTTGACCCCTACCAGTTTGTCTACCACCCTCACTTGACCCCTACCAGTTTGTCTACCCCCCTCACTTGACCCCTACCAGTTTGTCTACCACCCTCACTTGACCCCTACCAGTTTGTCTACCACCCTCACTTGACCCCTACCAGTTTGTCTACCACCCTCACTTGACCCCTACCAGTTTGTCTACCACCCTCACTTGACCCCTACAAGTTTGTCTACCACCCTCACTTGACCCCTACCAGTTTGCCTACCACCCTCACTTGACCCCTACCAGTTTGTCTACCACCCTCACTTGACCCCTACCAGTTTGCCTACCACCCTCACTTGACCCCTACCAGTTTGCCTACCACCCTCACTTGACCCCTACCAGTTTGTCTACCACCCTCACTTGACCCCTACCAGTTTGCCTGCCACCAGAACAGGAGAACGGACAACGACGTCTCCGCAGCACTACGCCCTGCCCTCCTCCGTCTGGACCAGAAGGCGTACGTGCGACCTCTGTTCGTTGATTTCAGCTCGGCGTTTAACACCATCATCCCCTCCAAGCTGATCTCCAAGCTCCACGACCTTGGCATCAACCCCTCCCTCTACAACTGGATACTGGACTTCCTGACCGACAGACCTCAGCATGTCAGACTGGACAGCCTCAAGTCCTCCACTCTCATCCTGAGCACTGGTGTACCACAGGGCTGCGTGCTGAGCCCTCTTCTCTACTCCCTCTTCACCCACGACTGCAAACCAGCGCATGGCTCCAACACCATTGTCAAGTTTGCAGACGACACCACCGTGGTGGGACTAGTCAGCAACCAGTGGCGGACTGGCCATCGGGACGTTCGGGACGAATCCCGATGGGCCGGAACCAAAGTGGGCTGGTCAAAAAAAAAAAAAAAAAAAACTTTTTTTTTTTTACTTTTTTTTTTTACTTTTTTGTTTATTTTACTTTTTTTTTTGTGCCAGTGTGTGGGCCAGTGTGTGGGCCACTAATGTGGGCCGGTGTGTGGGCCAGTGTGTGGGCCA